>NW_026736679.1:0-62000 GCF_949786415.1 Peromyscus eremicus | reverse complement strand
GAACAGTAGCTTCTCTTCAGTCCAATACACTGTACTTGCTGGGAACAGACGCAAGTGCTATTTGCACTGTGTATGGCAATGGGAGTGCAAGAGTGACTCTTGTTACCAGAAAACAACTCTTGCTCGTAGGAACAGAAACTGCATGTGATTCAACTCCGTTTAGGACTGGGAAACAAACACTAGCTCGCCTTACAAGAAACACACTCTGGTCTTGAGAAAAGGGCACTCTTATATTCTACTGTGTTTCCTATAGGGCCAGAACAGTGAGCTTGCTCAGAACAAAAGAACTGTGCTTCCTACACACACGGGCCATATGTAGTTCAACTCTGCTTAGGAAACTGACAAGAACAGTAGCTTCTCTTCAGTCCAATACACTGTACTTGCTGGGAACAGACGCCAGTGCTATTTGCACTGTGTATGGCAATGGGAGCGCAAGAGTGACTCTTCTTACCAGAAAAAAACTCTTGCTCGTAGGACCAGAAACTGCATGTGATTCAACTCCGTTTCGGACTGGGAAACAAACACTAGCTCGCCTTACAAGAAACACACTCTGCTTTTGAGAAAAGAGCACTCTTCTACTCTACTGTGTTTCCTATAGGGCCAGAACAGTGAGCTTGCTCAGAACAAAAGAACTGTGCTTCCTACACACATGGGCCACATGTAGTTCAACTCTGCTTAGGAAACTGACAAGAACAGTAGCTTCTCTTCAGTACAATACACTGTAGTTGCTGGGAACAGACGCAAGTGCTATTTGCACTGTGTATGGCAATGGGAGTGCAAGAGTGACTCTTGTTACCAGAAAACAACTCTTGCTCGTAGGAACAGAAACTGCATGTGATTCAACTCCGTTTAGGACTGGGAAACAAACACTAGCTCGCCTTACAAGAAACACACTCTGGTCTTGAGAAAAGGGCACTCTTATATTCTACTGTGTTTCCTATAGGGCCAGAACAGTGAGCTTGCTCAGAACAAAAGAACTGTGCTTCCTACACACACGGGCCATATCTAGTTCAATTCTGCTTAGGAAACTGAAAAGAACAGTAGCTTCTCTTCAGTCCAATACACTGTACTTGCTGGGAACAGACGCGAGTGCTATTTGCACTGTGTATGGCAATGGGAGCACAAGAGTGACTCTTCTTACCAGAAAACAACTCTTGCTCGTAGGAACAGAAACTGCATGTGATTCAACTCCGTTTAGGACTGGGAAACAAACACTAGCTCGCCTTACAAGAAACACACTCTGCTTTTGAGAAAAGGGCACTCTTCTATTCTACTGTGTTTCCTATAGGGCCAGAACAGTGAGCTTGCTCAGAACAAAAGAACTGTGCTTCCTACACACATGGGCCATATCTAGTTCAACTCTGCTTAGGAAACTGACAAGAACAGTAGCTTCTCTTCAGTCCAATACACTGTACTTGCTGGGAACAGACGCAAGTGCTATTTGCACTGTGTATGGCAATGGGTGTGCAAGAGTGACTCTTGTTACCAGAAAACAACTCTTGCTCGTAGGAACAGAAACTGCATGTGATTCAACTCCGTTTAGGACTGGGAAACAAACACTAGCTCGCCTTACAAGAAACACACTCTGCTTTTGAGAAAAGAGCACTCTTCTACTCTACTGTGTTTCCTATAGGGCCAGAACAGTGAGCTTGCTCAGAACAAAAGAACTGTGCTTCCTACACACATGGGCCATATCTAGTTCAATTCTGCTTAGGAAACTGAAAAGAACAGTAGCTTCTCTTCAGTCCAATACACTGTACTTGCTGGGAACACACGCGAGTGCTATTTGCACTGTGTATGGCAATGGGAGCACAAGAGTGACTCTTCTTACAAGAAAACAACTCTTGCTCGTAGGAACAGAAACTGCAGGTGATTCAACTCTGTTTAGGACTGGGAAACAAACACTAGCTCGCCTTACAAGAAACACACTCTGCTTTTGAGAAAAGGGTACTCTTATATTCTATTGTGTTTCCTAAAGGGCCAGAACAGTGAGCTTGGTCAGAACAAAAGAACTGTGCTTCCTACACACACGGGCCATATCTAGTTCAACTCTGCTTAGGAAACTGAAAAGAACAGTAGCTTCTCTTCAGTCCAATACACTGTACTTGCTGGGAACAGACGCGAGTGCTATTTGCACTGTGTATGGCAATGGGAGCACAAGAGAGACTCTTCTTACCAGAAAACAACTCTTGCTCGTAGGAACAGAAACTGCATGTGATTCAACTCCGTTTAGGACTGGGAAACAAACACTAGCTCGCCTTACAAGAAACACACTCTGGTCTTGAGAAAAGGGCACTCTTCTATTCTACTGTGTTTCCTATAGGGCCAGAACAGTGAGCTTGCTCAGAACAAAAGAACTGTGCTTCCTACACACACCGGCCATACCTAGTTCAACTCTGCTTAGGAAACTGACAAGAACAGTAGCTTCTCTTCAGTCCAATACACTGTACTTGCTGGGAACAGACGCCAGTGCTATTTGCACTGTGTATGGCAATGGGAGCGCAATAGTGACTCTTCTTACCAGAAAACAACTCTTGCTAGTAGGAGCAGAAACTGCATGTGATTCAACTCCGTTTAGGACTGGGAAACAAACACTAGCTCGCCTTACAAGAAACACACTCTGCTTTTGAGAAAAGGGCACTCTTCTATTCTACTGTGTTTAATATAGGGCCAGAACAGTGAGCTTGCTCAGAACAAAAGAACTGTGCTTCCTACACACACGGGCCATATCTAGTTCAACTCTGCTTAGGAAACTGACAAGAACAGTAGCTTCTCTTCAGTACAATACACTGTACTTGCTGGGAACAGACGCCAGTGCTATTTGCACTGTGTATGGCAATGGGAGCGCAAGAGTGACTCTTCTTACCAGAAAACACCTCTTGCTCGTAGGACAAGAAACTGCATGTGATTCAACTCCGTTTAGGACTGGGAAACAAACACTAGCTCGCCTTACAAGAAACACACTCTGCTTTTGAGAAAAGAGCACTCTTCTACTCTACTGTGTTTCCTGTAGGGCCAGAACAGTGAGCTTGCTCAGAACAAAAGAACTGTGCTTCCTACACACACGGGCCATACCTAGTTCAACTCTGCTTAGGAAACTGAAAAGAACTGTAGTTCTCTTCAGTCCAATACACTGTACTTGCTGGGAACAGACGCAAGGGCTATTTGCACTGTGTATGGCAATGGGAGCGCAATAGTGACTCTTCTTTGCAGAAAACAACTCTTGCTCGTAGGACCAGAAACTGCATGTGATTCAACTCCGTTTAGGACTGGGAAACAAACACTAGCTCGCCTTACAAGAAACACACTCTGCTTTTGAGAAAAGGGCACTCTTCTATTCTACTGTGTTTCCTATAGGGCCAGAACAGTGAGCTTGCTCGGAACAAAAGAACTGTGCTTCCTACACACAACGGCCATACCTAGTTCAACTCTGCTTAGGAAACTGACAAGAACTGTAGCTTCTCTTCGTCCAATACACTGTACTTGCGGGGAACAGACGCAAGTGCTATTTGCACTGTGTATGGCAATGGGAGCGCAAGAGTGACTCTTATTACCAGAAAATAACTCTTGCTCGTAGGACCATAAAATGCATGAGATTCAATTCCGTTTAGGACTGGGAAACAAACACTAGCTCACCTTACAAGAAACACACTCTGCTTTTGAGGAAAGAGCACTCTTCTATTCTACTGTGTTTCCTATAGGGCCAGAACAGTGAGCTTGCTCAGAACAAAAGAACTGTGCTTCCTACACACATGGGCCATATCTAGTTCAACTCTGCTTAGGAAACTGACAAGAACAGTAGCTTCTCTTCAGTCCAATACACTGTACTTGCTGGGAACAGACGCCAGTGCTATTTGCACTGTGTATGGCAATAGGAGCGCAATAGTGACTCTTCTTAGCCGAAAACAACTCTTGCTCGTAGGACCAGAATCTGCATGGGATTCAACTCCGTTTAGGACTGGGAAACAAACGCTAGCTCGCCTTGCAAGAAACACACTCTGCTTTTGAGAAAACAGCACTCTTCTACTCTCCTGTGTTTCCTATAGGGCCAGAACAGTGAGCTTGCTCAGAACAAAAGAACTGTGCTTCCTACACACACGGGCCATATCTAGTTCAACTCTGCTTAGGAAACTGACAAGAACAGTAGCTTCTCTTCAGTCCAATACACTGTACTTTTGGGAACAGATGCGAGTGCTATTTGCACTCTGTATGGCAATGGGAGAGCAATAGTGACTCTTCTTAGCAGAAAACAACTCTTGCTCGTAGGACCAGAAACTGCATGGGATTCAACTCCATTTAGGACTGGGAAACAAACGCTAGCTCGCCTTGCAAGAAACACACTCTGCTTTTGAGAAAACAGCACTCTTCTACTCTCCTGTGTTTCCTATAGGGCCAGAACAGTGAGCTTGCTTAGAACAAAAGAACTGTGCTTACTACACACACGGGGCATATCTAGTTCAACTCTGCTTAGGAAACTGACAAGAACAGTAGCTTCTCTTCAGTCCAATACACTGTACTTGCTGGGAACAGACGCGAGTGCTATTTGCACTCTGTATGGCAATGGGAGTGCAATAGTGACTCTTCTTAGCAGAAAACAACTCTTCCTCGTAGGACCAGAAACTGCATGGGACTCAACTCCTTTTAGGACTGGAAACAAACGCTAGCTCGCCTTGCAAGAAACACACTCTGCTTTTGAGAAAACAGCACTCTTCTACTCTCCTGTGTTTCCTATAGGTCCAGAAGAGTGAGCTTGCTCAGAACAAAAGAACTGTGCTTCCTACACACACGGGGCATATCTAGTTCAACTCTGCTTAGGAAACTGACAAGAACAGTAGCTTCTCTTCAGTCCAATACACTGTACTTGCTGGGAACAGACGGGAGTGCTATTTGCACTGTGTATGGCAATGGGAGCGCAATAGTGACTCTTCTTAGCAGAAAACAACTCTTGCTCGTAGGACCAGAAACTGCATGGGATTCAACTCCATTTAGGACTGGGAAACAAACGCTAGCTCGCCTTGCAAGAAACACACTCTGCTTTTGAGAAAACAGCACTCTTCTACTCTTCTGTGTTTCCTATAGGGCCAGAACAGTGAGCTTGCTCAGAACAAAAGAACTGTGCTTCCTACACACACTGGGCATATCTAGTTCAACTCTGCTTAGGAAACTGACAAGAACAGTAGCTTCTCTTCAGTCCAATACACTGTACTTGCTGGGAACAGACGCGAGTGCTATTTGCACTGTGTATGGCAATGGGAGCGCAGTATGGACTCTTCTTAGCAGAAAACAACTCTTGCTCGTAGGACCAGAAACTGCATGGGATTCAACTCCATTTACGACTGGGAAACAAATGCTAGCTCGCTTTACAAGAAATACACTCTGCTTATGATAAAACAGCACTCTTCTACTCTCCTGTGTTTCCTATAGGGCCAGAACAGTGAGCTTGCTCAGAACAAAAGAACTGTGCTTCCTACACACCCGGGGCATATCTAGTTCAACTCTGCTTAGGAAACTGACAAGAACAGTAGCTTCTCTTCAGTCCAATACACTGTACTTGCTGGGAAAAGACGCGAGTGCTATTTGCACTGAGTATGGCAATGGGAACACAATAGTGACTCTTCTTTGCAGAAAACAACTCTTGCTAGTAGGAGCAGAAACTGCATGGGATTCAACTCCGTTTAGGACTGGGAAACAAACGCTAGCTCGCCTTGCAAGAAACACACTCTGCTTTTGAGAAAACAGCACTCTTCTTCTCTCCTGTGTTTCCTATAGGGCCAGAACAGTGAGCTTGCTCAGAACAAAAGAACTGTGCTTCCTACACACACGGGGCATATCTAGTTCAACTCTGCTTAGGAAACTGACAAGAACAGTAGCTTCTCTTCAGTCCAATACACTGTACTTGCTGGGAACAGACGCGAGTGCTATTAGCACTGTGTATGGCAATGGGAGCGCAAGAGTGACTCTTCTTACCAGAAAACAACTCTTGCTCGTAGGACCAGAAACTGCATGTGATTCAATTCCGTTTAAGACTGGGAAACAAACACTAGCTCGCCTTACAAGAAACACACTCTGCTTTTGAGAAAAGAGCACTCTTCTATTCTACTGTGTTTCCTATAGGGCCAGAACAGTGAGCTTGCTCAGAACAAAGAACTGTGCTTCCTACACACACGGGGCATATCTAGTTCAACTCTGCTTAGGAAACTGACAAGAACAGTAGCTTCTCTTCAGTCCAATACACTGTACTTTTGGGAACAGATTCGAGTGCTATTTGCACTCTGTATGGCAATGGGAGAGCAATAGTGACTCTTCTTAGCAGAAAACAACTCTTGCTCGTAGGACCAGAAACTGCATGGGATTCAACTCCGTTTAGGACTGGGAAACAAACGCTAGCTCGCCTTACAAGAAATACACTCTGCTTATGAGAAAACAGCACTCTTCTACTCTCCTGTGTTTCCTATAGGGCCAGAACAGTGAGGTTGCTCAGAACAAAAGAACTGTGCTTCCTACACACACGGGGCATATCTAGTTCAACTCTGCTTCGGAAACTGACAAGAACAGTAGCTTCTCTTCAGTCCAATACACTGTACTTGCTGGGAACAGACGCGAGTGCTATTTGCACTGTGTATGGCAATGGGAGCTCAATAGTGACTCTTTTTGCAGAAAACAACTCTTGGTAGTAGGAGCAGAAAGTGCATGGGATTCAACTCCGTTTAGGACTGGGAAACAAACGCTAGCTCGCCTTGCAAGAAACACACTCTGCTTTTGAGAAAACAGCACTCTTCTACTCTCCTGTGTTTCCTATAGGGCCAGAACAGTGAGCCTGCTCAGAACAAAAGAACTGTGCTTCCTACACACACGGGGCATATCTAGTTCAACTCTGCTTAGGAAACTGACAAGAACAGTAGCTTCTCTTCAGTCCAATACACTGTACTTGCTGGGAACAGACGCGAGTGCTATTTGCACTGAGTATGGCAATGGGAGCGCAATAGTGACTCTTCTTAGCAGAAAACAACTCTTGCTAGTAGGAGCAGAAACTGCATGGGATTCAACTCCGTTTAGGACTGGGAAACAAACGCTATCTCGCCTTGCAAGAAACACACTCTGCTTTTGAGAAAACAGCACTCTTCTACTCTCTTGTGTTTCCTATAGGGCCAGAACAGTGAGCTTGCTCAGAACAAAAGAACTGTGCTTCCTACACACACGGGGCATATCTAGTTCAACTCTGCTTAGGAAACTGACAAGAACAGTAGCTTCTCTTCAGTCCAATACAGTGTACTGCTGGGAACAGACGCAAGTGCTATTTGCACTGAGTATGGCAATGGGAGCGCAATAGTGACTCTTCTTTGCAAAAACATCTCTTGCTAGTAGGAGCAGAAACTGCATGGGATTCAACTCCGTTTAGGACTGGGAAACAAACGCTAGCTTGCCTTGCAAGAAACACACTCTGCTTTTGAGAAAACAGCACTCTTCTACTCTCCTGTGTTTCCTATAGGGCCAGAACAGTGAGCTTGCTCAGAACAAAAGAACTGTGAGCTTGCTCAGAACAAAAGAACTGTGCTTCCTACACACACGGGGCATATCTAGTTCAACTCTGCTTAGGAAACTGACAAGAACAGTAGCTTCTCTTCAGTCCAATACACAGTACTTGCTGGGAACAGACGCAAGAGCTATTTGCACTCTGTATGGCAATGGGAGCGCAATAGTGACTCTTCTTAGCAGAAAACAACTCTTGCTCGTAGGACCAGAAACTGCATGGGACTCAACTCCGTTTAGGACTGGGAAACAAACGCTAGCTCGCCTTGCAAGAAACACACTCTGCTTTTGAGAAAACAGCACTCTTCTACTCTCCTGTGTTTCCTATAGGGCCAGAACAGTGAGCTTGCTCAGAACAAAAGAACTGTGCTTCCTACACACACGGGGCATATCTAGTTCAACTCTACTTAGGAAACTGACAAGAACAGTAGCTTCTCTTCAGTCCAATACACTGTACTTGCTGGGAACAGACGGGAGTGCTATTTGCACTGTGTATGGCAATGGGAGCGCAATAGTGACTCTTCTTAGCAGAAAACAACTCTTGCTCGTAGGACCAGAAACTGCATGGGATTCAACTCCGTTTAGGACTGGGAAACAAACCTTAGCTCGCCTTGCAAGAAACACACTCTGCTTTTGAGAAAACAGCACTCTTCTACTCTCCTGTGTTTCCTATAGGGCCAGAACAGTGAGCTTGCTCAGAACAAAAGAACTGTGCTTCCTACACACACGGGCCATATCTAGTTCAACTCTGCTTAGGAAACTGACAAGAACAGTAGCTTCTCTTCAGTCCAATACACTGTACTTGCTGGGAACAGACGCGAGTGCTATTTGCAGTGTGTATGGCAATGGGAGCGCTATATTGACTCTTCTTAGCAGAAAACACCTCTTGCTTGTAGGACCAGAAACTGCATGGGATTCAACTCCGTTTAGGACTGGGAAACAAACGCTAGCTTGCCTTGCAAGAAACACACTCTGCTTTTGAGAAAACAGCACTCGTCTCCTCTCCTGTGTTTCCTATAGGGCCAGAACAGTGAGCTTGCTCAGAACACAAGGACTGTGAGCTTGCTCAGAACAAAAGAACTGTGCTTCCTACACACACGGGGCATATCTAGTTCAACTCTGCTTAGGAAACTGACAAGAACAGTAGCTTCTCTTCAGTCCAATACACTGTACTTGCTGGGAACAGACGCGAGTGCTATTAGCACTGTGTATGGCAATGGGAGCGCAAGAGTGACTCTTCTTACCAGAAAACAACTCTTGCTCGTAGGACCAGAAACTGCATGTGATTCAATTCCGTTTAAGACTGGGAAACAAACACTAGCTCGCCTTACAAGAAACACACTCTGCTTTTGAGAAAAGAGCACTCTTCTATTCTACTGTGTTTCCTATAGGGCCAGAACAGTGAGCTTGCTCAGAACAAAGAACTGTGCTTGCTACACACACGGGGCATATCTAGTTCAACTCTGCTTAGGAAACTGACAAGAACAGTAGCTTCTCTTCAGTCCAATACACTGTACTTTTGGGAACAGATTCGAGTGCTATTTGCACTCTGTATGGCAATGGGAGAGCAATAGTGACTCTTCTTAGCAGAAAACAACTCTTGCTCGTAGGACCAGAAACTGCATGGGATTCAACTCCGTTTAGGACTGGGAAACAAACGCTAGCTCGCCTTACAAGAAATACACTCTGCTTATGAGAAAACAGCACTCTTCTACTCTCCTGTGTTTCCTATAGGGCCAGAACAGTGAGGTTGCTCAGAACAAAAGAACTGTGCTTCCTACACACACGGGGCATATCTAGTTCAACTCTACTTAGGAAACTGACAAGAACAGTAGCTTCTCTTCAGTCCAATACACTGTACTTGCTGGGAACAGACGCGAGTGCTATTTGCACTGTGTATGGCAATGGGAGCTCAATAGTGACTCTTTTTGCAGAAAACAACTCTTGGTAGTAGGAGCAGAAAGTGCATGGGATTCAACTCCGTTTAGGACTGGGAAACAAACGCTAGCTCGCCTTGCAAGAAACACACTCTGCTTTTGAGAAAACAGCACTCTTCTACTCTCCTGTGTTTCCTATAGGGCCAGAACAGTGAGCCTGCTCAGAACAAAAGAACTGTGCTTCCTACACACACGGGGCATATCTAGTTCAACTCTGCTTAGGAAACTGACAAGAACAGTAGCTTCTCTTCAGTCCAATACACTGTACTTGCTGGGAACAGACGCGAGTGCTATTTGCACTGAGTATGGCAATGGGAGCGCAATAGTGACTCTTCTTAGCAGAAAACAACTCTTGCTAGTAGGAGCAGAAACTGCATGGGATTCAACTCCGTTTAGGACTGGGAAACAAACGCTATCTCGCCTTGCAAGAAACACACTCTGCTTTTGAGAAAACAGCACTCTTCTACTCTCTTGTGTTTCCTATAGGGCCAGAACAGTGAGCTTGCTCAGAACAAAAGAACTGTGCTTCCTACACACACGGGGCATATCTAGTTCAACTCTGCTTAGGAAACTGACAAGAACAGTAGCTTCTCTTCAGTCCAATACAGTGTACTGCTGGGAACAGACGCAAGTGCTATTTGCACTGAGTATGGCAATGGGAGCGCAATAGTGACTCTTCTTTGCAAAAACATCTCTTGCTAGTAGGAGCAGAAACTGCATGGGATTCAACTCCGTTTAGGACTGGGAAACAAACGCTAGCTTGCCTTGCAAGAAACACACTCTGCTTTTGAGAAAACAGCACTCTTCTACTCTCCTGTGTTTCCTATAGGGCCAGAACAGTGAGCTTGCTCAGAACAAAAGAACTGTGAGCTTGCTCAGAACAAAAGAACTGTGCTTCCTACACACACGGGGCATATCTAGTTCAACTCTGCTTAGGAAACTGACAAGAACAGTAGCTTCTCTTCAGTCCAATACACAGTACTTGCTGGGAACAGACGCAAGAGCTATTTGCACTCTGTATGGCAATGGGAGCGCAATAGTGACTCTTCTTAGCAGAAAACAACTCTTGCTCGTAGGACCAGAAACTGCATGGGACTCAACTCCGTTTAGGACTGGGAAACAAACGCTAGCTCGCCTTGCAAGAAACACACTCTGCTTTTGAGAAAACAGCACTCTTCTACTCTCCTGTGTTTCCTATAGGGCCAGAACAGTGAGCTTGCTCAGAACAAAAGAACTGTGCTTCCTACACACACGGGGCATATCTAGTTCAACTCTACTTAGGAAACTGACAAGAACAGTAGCTTCTCTTCAGTCCAATACACTGTACTTGCTGGGAACAGACGGGAGTGCTATTTGCACTGTGTATGGCAATGGGAGCGCAATAGTGACTCTTCTTAGCAGAAAACAACTCTTGCTCGTAGGACCAGAAACTGCATGGGATTCAACTCCGTTTAGGACTGGGAAACAAACGTTAGCTCGCCTTGCAAGAAACACACTCTGCTTTTGAGAAAACAGCACTCTTCTACTCTCCTGTGTTTCCTATAGGGCCAGAACAGTGAGCTTGCTCAGAACAAAAGAACTGTGCTTCCTACACACACGGGCCATATCTAGTTCAACTCTGCTTAGGAAACTGACAAGAACAGTAGCTTCTCTTCAGTCCAATACACTGTACTTGCTGGGAACAGACGCGAGTGCTATTTGCAGTGTGTATGGCAATGGGAGCGCTATATTGACTCTTCTTAGCAGAAAACACCTCTTGCTTGTAGGACCAGAAACTGCATGGGATTCAACTCCGTTTAGGACTGGGAAACAAACGCTAGCTTGCCTTGCAAGAAACACACTCTGCTTTTGAGAAAACAGCACTGGTCTCCTCTCCTGTGTTTCCTATAGGGCCAAAACAGTGAGCTTGCTCAGAACAAAAGAACTGTGAGCTTGCTCAGAACAAAAGAACTGTGCTTCCTACACACACGGGGCATATCTAGTTCAACTCTGCTTAGGAAACTGACAAGAACAGTAGCTTCTCTTCAGTCCAATACACTGTACTTGCTGGGAACAGACGCGAGTGCTATTTGCACTGTGTATAGCAATGGGAGCGCAATAGTGACTCTTCTTAGCAGAAAACAACTCTTGCTCGTAGGACCAGAATCTGCATGGCATTCAACTCCGTTTAGGACTGGGAAACAAACGCTAGCTCGCCTTGCAAGAAAAACACTCTGCTTTTGAGAAAACAGCACTCTTCTACTCTCCTGTGTTTCCTATAGGGCCAGAACAGTGAGCTTGCTCAGAACAAAAGAACTGTGCTTCCTACACACACGGGGCATATCTAGTTCAACTCTGCTTAGGAAACTGACAAGAACAGTAGCTTCTCTACAATCCAATACACTGTACTTGCTGGGACAGACGCGAGTGCTATTTGCACTGTGTATGGCAATGGGAGCGCAATAGTGATTCTTCTTTGCAGAAAACAACTCTTGCTCATAGGACCAGAAACTGCATGGGTTTCAACTCCGTTTAGGACTGGGAAACAAACGCTAGCTCGCCTTGCAAGAAACACACTCTGCTTTTGAGAAAACAGCACTCTTCTACTCTCCTCTGTTTCCTATAGGGCCAGAACAGTGAGCTTTCTCAGAACAAAAGAACTGTGCTTCCTACACACACGGGGCATATCTAGTTCAACTCTGCTTAGGAAACTGACAAGAACAGTAGCTTCTCTTCAGTCCAATACACTGTACTTGCTGGGAAAAGACGCGAGTGCTATTTGCACTGAGCATGGCAATGGGAGCGCAATAGTGACTCTTCTTTGCAGAAAACAACTCTTGCTAGTAGGAGCAGAAACTGCATGGGATTCAAATCCGTTTAGGACTGGGAAACAAACGCTAGCTCGCCTATCAAGAAACACACTCTGCTTTTGAGAAAACAGCACTCTTCTACTCTCCTGTGTTTCCTATAGGGCCAGAACAGTGAGCTTGCTCAGAACAAAAGAACTGTGCTTCCTACACACAAGGGGCATATCTAGTTCAACTCTGCTTAGGAAACTGACAAGAACAGTAGCTTCTCTTCAGTCCAATACACTGTACTTGCTGGGAACAGACGCGAGTGCTATTTGCACTGTGTATGGCAATGGGAGCACAATAGTGACCCTTCTTAGCAGAAAACAACTCTTGCTCGTAGGACCAGAAACTGCATGGCATTCAACTCCGTTTAGGACTGGGAAACAAACGCTAGCTTGCCTTGCAAGAAACACACTCTGCTTTTGAGAAAACAGCACTCTTCTACTCTCCTGTCTTTCCTATAGGGCCAGAACAGTGAGCCTGCTCAGAACAAAAGAACTGTGCTTCCTACACACACGGGGCATATCTAGTTCAACTCTGCTTAGGAAACTGACAAGAACAGTAGCTTCTCTTCAGTCCAATACACTGTACTTGCTGGGAACAGACGCGAGTGCTATTTGCACTGAGTATGGCAATGGGAGCGCAATAGTGACTCTTCTTTGCAGAAAACAACTCTTGCTAGTAGGAGCAGAAACTGCATTGGATTCAACTCCGTTTAGGACTGGGAAACAAACGCTATCTCGCCTTGCAAGAAACACACTCTGCTTTTGAGAAAACAGCACTCTTCTACTCTCCTGTGTTTCCTATAGGGCCAGAACAGTGAGCTTGCTCAGAACAAAAGAACTGTGGGCTTGCTCAGAACAAAAGAACTGTGCTTCCTACACACACGGGGCATATCTAGTTCAACTCTGCTTAGGAAACTGACAAGAACAGTAGCTTCTCTTCTGTCCAATACACTGTACTTGCTGGGAACAGACGCGAGTGCTATTTGCACTGTGTATGGCAATGGGAGCGCAATAGTGACTCTTCTTAGCAGAAAACAACTCTTGCTCGTAGGACCAGAAACTGCATGTGATTCAACTCCGTTTAGGACTGGGAAACAAACGCTAGCTCGCCTTGCAAGAAACATACTCTGCTTATGAGAAAACAGCACTCTTCTACTCTCCTGTGTTTCCTATAGGGCCAGAACAGTGAGCTTGCTCAGAACAAAAGAACTGTGCTTCCTACACACACGGGGCATATCTAGTTCAACTCTGCTTAGGAAACTGACAAGAACAGTAGCTTCTCTTCAGTCCAATACACTGTACTTGCTGGGAACAGACGGGAGTGCTATTTGCACTGTGTATGGCAATGGGAGCTCAATAGTGACTCTTCTTAGCAGAAAACAACTCTTGCTCGTAGGACCAGAAACTGCATGGCATTCAACTCCGTTTAGGACTGGGAAACAAACGCTAGCTCGCCTTGCAAGAAACACACTCTGCTTTTGAGAAAACAGCACTCTTCTACTCTCCTGTGTTTCCTATAGGGACAGAACAGTGAGCTTGCTCAGAACAAAAGAACTGTGCTTCCTACACACACGGGCCATATCTAGTTCAACTCTGCTTAGGAAACTGACAAGAACAGTAGCTCCTCTTCAGTCCAATACACTGTACTGCTGGGGACAGACGCCAGAGCTATTTGCACTCTGTATGGCAATGGGAGAGCAATAGTGACTCTTCTTAGCAGAAAACAACTCTTGCTCGTAGGACCAGAAACTGCATGGGATTCAACTCCGTTTAGGACTGGGAAACAAACGCTAGCTCGCCTTGCAAGAAACACACTCTGCTTTTGAGAAAACAGCACTCTTCTACTCTCCTGTGTTTCCTATAGGGCCAGAACAGTGAGCTTGCTCAGAACAAAAGAACTGTGCTTCCTACACACACGGGGCATATCTAGTTCAACTCTGCTTAGGAAACTGACAAGAACAGTAGCTTCTCTTCAGTCCAATACACTGTACTTGCTGGGAAAAGACGCGAATGCTATTTGCACTGAGTATGGCAATGGGAGCGCAATAGTGACTCTTCTTTGCAGAAAACAACTCTTGCTAGTAGGAGCAGAAACTGCATGGGATTCAACTCCGTTTAGGACTGGGAAACAAACGCTAGCTCGCCTTGCAAGAAACACACTCTGCTTTTGAGAAAACAGCACTCTTCTACTCTCCTGTTTTTCCTATAGGGCCAGAACAGTGAGCTTGCTCAGAACAAAAGAACTGTGCTTCCTACACACACGGGGCATATCTAGTTCAACTCTGCTTAGGAAACTGACAAGAACAGTAGCTTCTCTTCAGTCCAATACACTGTACTTGCTGGGAACAGACGCGAGTGCTATTTGCACTGTGTATGGCAATGGGAGCGCAATAGTGACCCTTCTTAGCAGAAAACAACTCTTGCTCGTAGGAGCAGAATCTGCATGGCATTCAACTCCGTTTAGGACTGGGAAACAAACGCTAGCTCGCCTTGCAAGAAACACACTCTGCTTTTGAGAAAACAGCACTCTTCTACTCTCCTGTGTTTCCGATAGGGCCAGAACAGTGAGCCTGCTCAGAACAAAAGAACTGTGCTTCCTACACACACGGGGCATATCTAGTTCAACTCTGCTTAGGAAACTGACAAGAACAGTAGCTTCTCTTCAGTCCAATACACTGTACTTGCTGGGAACAGAGGCCAGTGCTATTTGCAGTGTATGGCAATGGGAGCGCTATATTGACTCTTCTTAGCAGAAAACACCTCTTGCTTGTAGGACCAGAAACTGCATGGGATTCAACTCCGTTTAGGACTGGGAAACAAACGCTAGCTTGCCTTGCAAGAAACACACTCTGCTTTTGAGAAAACAGCACTCGTCTCCTCTCCTGTGTTTCCTATAGGGCCAGAACAGTGAGCTTGCTCAGAACACAAGGACTGTGAGCTTGCTCAGAACAAAAGAACTGTGCTTCCTACACACACGGGGCATATCTAGTTCAACTCTGCTTAGGAAACTGACAAGAACAGTAGCTTCTCTTCAGTCCAATACACTGTACTTGCTGGGAACAGACGCGAGTGCTATTAGCACTGTGTATGGCAATGGGAGCGCAAGAGTGACTCTTCTTACCAGAAAACAACTCTTGCTCGTAGGACCAGAAACTGCATGTGATTCAGCTCCGTTTAAGACTGGGAAACAAACACTAGCTCGCCTTACAAGAAACACACTCTGCTTTTGAGAAAAGAGCACTCTTCTATTCTACTGTGTTTCCTATAGGGCCAGAACAGTGAGCTTGCTCAGAACAAAAGAACTGTGCTTCCTACACACACGGGGCATATCTAGTTCAACTCTGCTTAGGAAACTGACAAGAACAGTAGCTTCTCTTCAGTCCAATACACTGTACTTTTGGGAACAGATTCGAGTGCTATTTGCACTCTGTATGGCAATGGGAGAGCAATAGTGACTCTTCTTAGCAGAAAACAACTCTTGCTCGTAGGACCAGAAACTGCATGGGATTCAACTCCGTTTAGGACTGGGAAACAAACGCTAGCTCGCCTTACAAGAAATACACTCTGCTTATGAGAAAACAGCACTCTTCTACTCTCCTGTGTTTCCTATAGGGCCAGAACAGTGAGCTTGCTCAGAACAAAAGAACTGTGCTTCCTACACACACGGGGCATATCTAGTTCAACTCTGCTTCGGAAACTGACAAGAACAGTAGCTTCTCTTCAGTCCAATACACTGTACTTGCTGGGAACAGACGCGAGTGCTATTTGCACTGTGTATGGCAATGGGAGCTCAATAGTGACTCTTTTTGCAGAAAACAACTCTTGGTAGTAGGAGCAGAAAGTGCATGGGATTCAACTCCGTTTAGGACTGGGAAACAAACGCTAGCTCGCCTTGCAAGAAACACACTCTGCTTTTGAGAAAACAGCACTCTTCTACTCTCCTGTGTTTCCTATAGGGCCAGAACAGTGAGCCTGCTCAGAACAAAAGAACTGTGCTTCCTACACACACGGGGCATATCTAGTTCAACTCTGCTTAGGAAACTGACAAGAACAGTAGCTTCTCTTCAGTCCAATACACTGTACTTGCTGGGAACAGAACGCGAGTGCTATTTGCACTGAGTATTGGCAATGGGAGCGCAATAGTGACTCTTCTTTGCAGAAAACAACTCTTGCTAGTAGGAGCAGAAACTGCATGGGATTCAACTCCGTTTAGGACTGGGAAACAAACGCTAGCTCGCCTTGCAAGAAACACACTCTGCTTTTGAGAAAACAGCACTCTTCTACTCTCTTGTGTTTCCTATAGGGCCAGAACAGTGAGCTTGCTCAGAACAAAAGAACTGTGCTTCCTACACACACGGGGCATATCTAGTTCAACTCTGCTTAGGAAACTGACAAGAACAGTAGCTTCTCTTCAGTCCAATACAGAGTACTGCTGGGAACAGACGCAAGTGCTATTTGCACTGAGTATGGCAATGGGAGCGCAATAGTGACTCTTCTTTGCAAAAACATCTCTTGCTAGTAGGAGCAGAAACTGCATGGGATTCAACTCCGTTTAGGACTGGGAAACAAACGCTAGCTTGCCTTGCAAGAAACACACTCTGCTTTGAGAAAACAGCACTCTCTACTCTCCTGTGTTTCCTATAGGGCCAGAACAGTGAGCTTGCTCAGAACAAAAGAACTGTGAGCTTGCTCAGAACAAAAGAACTGTGCTTCCTACACACACGGGGCATATCTAGTCAACTCTGCTTAGGAAACTGACAAGAACAGTAGCTTCTCTTCAGTCCAATACACAGTACTTGCTGGGAACAGACGCAAGAGCTATTTGCACTCTGTATGGCAATGGGAGCGCAATAGTGACTCTTCTTAGCAGAAAACAACTCTTGCTCGTAGGACCAGAAACTGCATGGGACTCAACTCCGTTTAGGACTGGGAAACAAACGCTAGCTCGCCTTGCAAGAAACACACTCTGCTTTTGAGAAAACAGCACTCTTCTACTCTCCTGTGTTTCCTATAGGGCCAGAACAGTGAGCTTGCTCAGAACAAAAGAACTGTGCTTCCTACACACACGGGGCATATCTAGTTCAACTCTACTTAGGAAACTGACAAGAACAGTAGCTTCTCTTCAGTCCAATACACTGTACTTGCTGGGAACAGACGGGAGTGCTATTTGCACTGTGTATGGCAATGGGAGCGCAATAGTGACTCTTCTTAGCAGAAAACAACTCTTGCTCGTAGGACCAGAAACTGCATGGGATTCAACTCCGTTTAGGACTGGGAAACAAACGTTAGCTCGCCTTGCAAGAAACACACTCTGCTTTTGAGAAAACAGCACTCTTCTACTCTCCTGTGTTTCCTATAGGGCCAGAACAGTGAGCTTGCTCAGAACAAAAGAACTGTGCTTCCTACACACACGGGCCATATCTAGTTCAACTCTGCTTAGGAAACTGACAAGAACAGTAGCTTCTCTTCAGTCCAATACACTGTACTTGCTGGGAACAGACGCGAGTGCTATTTGCAGTGTGTATGGCAATGGGAGCGCTATATTGACTCTTCTTAGCAGAAAACACCTCTTGCTTGTAGGACCAGAAACTGCATGGGATTCAACTCCGTTTAGGACTGGGAAACAAACGCTAGCTTGCCTTGCAAGAAACACACTCTGCTTTTGAGAAAACAGCACTGGTCTCCTCTCCTGTGTTTCCTATAGGGCCAAAACAGTGAGCTTGCTCAGAACAAAAGAACTGTGAGCTTGCTCAGAACAAAAGAACTGTGCTTCCTACACACATGGGCCACATGTAGTTCAACTCTGCTTAGGAAACTGACAAGAACAGTAGCTTCTCTTCAGTACAATACACTGTAGTTGCTGGGAACAGACGCAAGTGCTATTTGCACTGTGTATGGCAATGGGAGTGCAAGAGTGACTCTTGTTACCAGAAAACAACTCTTGCTCGTAGGAACAGAAACTGCATGTGATTCAACTCCGTTTAGGACTGGGAAACAAACACTAGCTCGCCTTACAAGAAACACACTCTGGTCTTGAGAAAAGGGCACTCTTATATTCTACTGTGTTTCCTATAGGGCCAGAACAGTGAGCTTGCTCAGAACAAAAGAACTGTGCTTCCTACACACACGGGCCATATCTAGTTCAATTCTGCTTAGGAAACTGAAAAGAACAGTAGCTTCTCTTCAGTCCAATACACTGTACTTGCTGGGAACAGACGCGAGTGCTATTTGCACTGTGTATGGCAATGGGAGCACAAGAGTGACTCTTCTTACCAGAAAACAACTCTTGCTCGTAGGAACAGAAACTGCATGTGATTCAACTCCGTTTAGGACTGGGAAACAAACACTAGCTCGCCTTACAAGAAACACACTCTGCTTTTGAGAAAAGGGCACTCTTCTATTCTACTGTGTTTCCTATAGGGCCAGAACAGTGAGCTTGCTCAGAACAAAAGAACTGTGCTTCCTACACACATGGGCCATATCTAGTTCAACTCTGCTTAGGAAACTGACAAGAACAGTAGCTTCTCTTCAGTCCAATACACTGTACTTGCTGGGAACAGACGCAAGTGCTATTTGCACTGTGTATGGCAATGGGTGTGCAAGAGTGACTCTTGTTACCAGAAAACAACTCTTGCTCGTAGGAACAGAAACTGCATGTGATTCAACTCCGTTTAGGACTGGGAAACAAACACTAGCTCGCCTTACAAGAAACACACTCTGCTTTTGAGAAAAGAGCACTCTTCTACTCTACTGTGTTTCCTATAGGGCCAGAACAGTGAGCTTGCTCAGAACAAAAGAACTGTGCTTCCTACACACATGGGCCATATCTAGTTCAATTCTGCTTAGGAAACTGAAAAGAACAGTAGCTTCTCTTCAGTCCAATACACTGTACTTGCTGGGAACACACGCGAGTGCTATTTGCACTGTGTATGGCAATGGGAGCACAAGAGTGACTCTTCTTACAAGAAAACAACTCTTGCTCGTAGGAACAGAAACTGCAGGTGATTCAACTCTGTTTAGGACTGGGAAACAAACACTAGCTCGCCTTACAAGAAACACACTCTGCTTTTGAGAAAAGGGTACTCTTATATTCTATTGTGTTTCCTAAAGGGCCAGAACAGTGAGCTTGGTCAGAACAAAAGAACTGTGCTTCCTACACACACGGGCCATATCTAGTTCAACTCTGCTTAGGAAACTGAAAAGAACAGTAGCTTCTCTTCAGTCCAATACACTGTACTTGCTGGGAACAGACGCGAGTGCTATTTGCACTGTGTATGGCAATGGGAGCACAAGAGAGACTCTTCTTACCAGAAAACAACTCTTGCTCGTAGGAACAGAAACTGCATGTGATTCAACTCCGTTTAGGACTGGGAAACAAACACTAGCTCGCCTTACAAGAAACACACTCTGGTCTTGAGAAAAGGGCACTCTTCTATTCTACTGTGTTTCCTATAGGGCCAGAACAGTGAGCTTGCTCAGAACAAAAGAACTGTGCTTCCTACACACACCGGCCATACCTAGTTCAACTCTGCTTAGGAAACTGACAAGAACAGTAGCTTCTCTTCAGTCCAATACACTGTACTTGCTGGGAACAGACGCCAGTGCTATTTGCACTGTGTATGGCAATGGGAGCGCAATAGTGACTCTTCTTACCAGAAAACAACTCTTGCTAGTAGGAGCAGAAACTGCATGTGATTCAACTCCGTTTAGGACTGGGAAACAAACACTAGCTCGCCTTACAAGAAACACACTCTGCTTTTGAGAAAAGGGCACTCTTCTATTCTACTGTGTTTAATATAGGGCCAGAACAGTGAGCTTGCTCAGAACAAAAGAACTGTGCTTCCTACACACACGGGCCATATCTAGTTCAACTCTGCTTAGGAAACTGACAAGAACAGTAGCTTCTCTTCAGTACAATACACTGTACTTGCTGGGAACAGACGCCAGTGCTATTTGCACTGTGTATGGCAATGGGAGCGCAAGAGTGACTCTTCTTACCAGAAAACACCTCTTGCTCGTAGGACAAGAAACTGCATGTGATTCAACTCCGTTTAGGACTGGGAAACAAACACTAGCTCGCCTTACAAGAAACACACTCTGCTTTTGAGAAAAGAGCACTCTTCTACTCTACTGTGTTTCCTGTAGGGCCAGAACAGTGAGCTTGCTCAGAACAAAAGAACTGTGCTTCCTACACACACGGGCCATACCTAGTTCAACTCTGCTTAGGAAACTGAAAAGAACTGTAGTTCTCTTCAGTCCAATACACTGTACTTGCTGGGAACAGACGCAAGGGCTATTTGCACTGTGTATGGCAATGGGAGCGCAATAGTGACTCTTCTTTGCAGAAAACAACTCTTGCTCGTAGGACCAGAAACTGCATGTGATTCAACTCCGTTTAGGACTGGGAAACAAACACTAGCTCGCCTTACAAGAAACACACTCTGCTTTTGAGAAAAGGGCACTCTTCTATTCTACTGTGTTTCCTATAGGGCCAGAACAGTGAGCTTGCTCGGAACAAAAGAACTGTGCTTCCTACACACAACGGCCATACCTAGTTCAACTCTGCTTAGGAAACTGACAAGAACTGTAGCTTCTCTTCGTCCAATACACTGTACTTGCGGGGAACAGACGCAAGTGCTATTTGCACTGTGTATGGCAATGGGAGCGCAAGAGTGACTCTTCTTACCAGAAAATAACTCTTGCTCGTAGGACCATAAAATGCATGAGATTCAATTCCGTTTAGGACTGGGAAACAAACACTAGCTCACCTTACAAGAAACACACTCTGCTTTTGAGGAAAGAGCACTCTTCTATTCTACTGTGTTTCCTATAGGGCCAGAACAGTGAGCTTGCTCAGAACAAAAGAACTGTGCTTCCTACACACATGGGCCATATCTAGTTCAACTCTGCTTAGGAAACTGACAAGAACAGTAGCTTCTCTTCAGTCCAATACACTGTACTTGCTGGGAACAGACGCCAGTGCTATTTGCACTGTGTATGGCAATAGGAGCGCAATAGTGACTCTTCTTAGCCGAAAACAACTCTTGCTCGTAGGACCAGAATCTGCATGGGATTCAACTCCGTTTAGGACTGGGAAACAAACGCTAGCTCGCCTTGCAAGAAACACACTCTGCTTTTGAGAAAACAGCACTCTTCTACTCTCCTGTGTTTCCTATAGGGCCAGAACAGTGAGCTTGCTCAGAACAAAAGAACTGTGCTTCCTACACACACGGGCCATATCTAGTTCAACTCTGCTTAGGAAACTGACAAGAACAGTAGCTTCTCTTCAGTCCAATACACTGTACTTTTGGGAACAGATGCGAGTGCTATTTGCACTCTGTATGGCAATGGGAGAGCAATAGTGACTCTTCTTAGCAGAAAACAACTCTTGCTCGTAGGACCAGAAACTGCATGGGATTCAACTCCGTTTAGGACTGGGAAACAAACGCTAGCTCGCCTTGCAAGAAACACACTCTGCTTTTGAGAAAACAGCACTCTTCTACTCTCCTGTGTTTCCTATAGGGCCAGAACAGTGAGCTTGCTTAGAACAAAAGAACTGTGCTTACTACACACACGGGGCATATCTAGTTCAACTCTGCTTAGGAAACTGACAAGAACAGTAGCTTCTCTTCAGTCCAATACACTGTACTTGCTGGGAACAGACGCGAGTGCTATTTGCACTCTGTATGGCAATGGGAGTGCAATAGTGACTCTTCTTAGCAGAAAACAACTCTTCCTCGTAGGACCAGAAACTGCATGGGACTCAACTCCTTTTAGGACTGGAAACAAACGCTAGCTCGCCTTGCAAGAAACACACTCTGCTTTTGAGAAAACAGCACTCTTCTACTCTCCTGTGTTTCCTATAGGTCCAGAAGAGTGAGCTTGCTCAGAACAAAAGAACTGTGCTTCCTACACACACGGGGCATATCTAGTTCAACTCTGCTTAGGAAACTGACAAGAACAGTAGCTTCTCTTCAGTCCAATACACTGTACTTGCTGGGAACAGACGGGAGTGCTATTTGCACTGTGTATGGCAATGGGAGCGCAATAGTGACTCTTCTTAGCAGAAAACAACTCTTGCTCGTAGGACCAGAAACTGCATGGGATTCAACTCCATTTAGGACTGGGAAACAAACGCTAGCTCGCCTTGCAAGAAACACACTCTGCTTTTGAGAAAACAGCACTCTTCTACTCTTCTGTGTTTCCTATAGGGCCAGAACAGTGAGCTTGCTCAGAACAAAAGAACTGTGCTTCCTACACACACTGGGCATATCTAGTTCAACTCTGCTTAGGAAACTGACAAGAACAGTAGCTTCTCTTCAGTCCAATACACTGTACTTGCTGGGAACAGACGCGAGTGCTATTTGCACTGTGTATGGCAATGGGAGCGCAATAGTGACTCTTCTTAGCAGAAAACAACTCTTGCTCGTAGGACCAGAAACTGCATGGGATTCAACTCCATTTACGACTGGGAAACAAATGCTAGCTCGCTTTACAAGAAATACACTCTGCTTATGATAAAACAGCACTCTTCTACTCTCCTGTGTTTCCTATAGGGCCAGAACAGTGAGCTTGCTCAGAACAAAAGAACTGTGCTTCCTACACACCCGGGGCATATCTAGTTCAACTCTGCTTAGGAAACTGACAAGAACAGTAGCTTCTCTTCAGTCCAATACACTGTACTTGCTGGGAAAAGACGCGAGTGCTATTTGCACTGAGTATGGCAATGGGAACACAATAGTGACTCTTCTTTGCAGAAAACAACTCTTGCTAGTAGGAGCAGAAACTGCATGGGATTCAACTCCGTTTAGGACTGGGAAACAAACGCTAGCTCGCCTTGCAAGAAACACACTCTGCTTTTGAGAAAACAGCACTCTTCTTCTCTCCTGTGTTTCCTATAGGGCCAGAACAGTGAGCTTGCTCAGAACAAAAGAACTGTGCTTCCTACACACACGGGGCATATCTAGTTCAACTCTGCTTAGGAAACTGACAAGAACAGTAGCTTCTCTTCAGTCCAATACACTGTACTTGCTGGGAACAGACGCGAGTGCTATTTGCACTGTGTATGGCAATGGGAGCACAATAGTGACCCTTCTTAGCAGAAAACAACTCTTGCTCGTAGGAGCAGAATCTGCATGGCATTCAACTCCGTTTAGGACTGGGAAACAAACGCTAGCTCGCCTTGCAAGAAACACACTCTGCTTTTGAGAAAACAGCACTCTTCTACTCTCCTGTGTTTCCGATAGGGCCAGAACAGTGAGCCTGCTCAGAACAAAAGAACTGTGCTTCCTACACACACGGGGCATATCTAGTTCAACTCTGCTTAGGAAACTGACAAGAACAGTAGCTTCTCTTCAGTCCAATACACTGTACTTGCTGGGAACAGAGGCCAGTGCTATTTGCAGTGTATGGCAATGGGAGCGCTATATTGACTCTTCTTAGCAGAAAACACCTCTTGCTTGTAGGACCAGAAACTGCATGGGATTCAACTCCGTTTAGGACTGGGAAACAAACGCTAGCTTGCCTTGCAAGAAACACACTCTGCTTTTGAGAAAACAGCACTCGTCTCCTCTCCTGTGTTTCCTATAGGGCCAGAACAGTGAGCTTGCTCAGAACACAAGGACTGTGAGCTTGCTCAGAACAAAAGAACTGTGCTTCCTACACACACGGGGCATATCTAGTTCAACTCTGCTTAGGAAACTGACAAGAACAGTAGCTTCTCTTCAGTCCAATACACTGTACTTGCTGGGAACAGACGCGAGTGCTATTAGCACTGTGTATGGCAATGGGAGCGCAAGAGTGACTCTTCTTACCAGAAAACAACTCTTGCTCGTAGGACCAGAAACTGCATGTGATTCAATTCCGTTTAAGACTGGGAAACAAACACTAGCTCGCCTTACAAGAAACACACTCTGCTTTTGAGAAAAGAGCACTCTTCTATTCTACTGTGTTTCCTATAGGGCCAGAACAGTGAGCTTGCTCAGAACAAAGAACTGTGCTTCCTACACACACGGGGCATATCTAGTTCAACTCTGCTTAGGAAACTGACAAGAACAGTAGCTTCTCTTCAGTCCAATACACTGTACTTTTGGGAACAGATTCGAGTGCTATTTGCACTCTGTATGGCAATGGGAGAGCAATAGTGACTCTTCTTAGCAGAAAACAACTCTTGCTCGTAGGACCAGAAACTGCATGGGATTCAACTCCGTTTAGGACTGGGAAACAAACGCTAGCTCGCCTTACAAGAAATACACTCTGCTTATGAGAAAACAGCACTCTTCTACTCTCCTGTGTTTCCTATAGGGCCAGAACAGTGAGGTTGCTCAGAACAAAAGAACTGTGCTTCCTACACACACGGGGCATATCTAGTTCAACTCTGCTTCGGAAACTGACAAGAACAGTAGCTTCTCTTCAGTCCAATACACTGTACTTGCTGGGAACAGACGCGAGTGCTATTTGCACTGTGTATGGCAATGGGAGCTCAATAGTGACTCTTTTTGCAGAAAACAACTCTTGGTAGTAGGAGCAGAAAGTGCATGGGATTCAACTCCGTTTAGGACTGGGAAACAAACGCTAGCTCGCCTTGCAAGAAACACACTCTGCTTTTGAGAAAACAGCACTCTTCTACTCTCCTGTGTTTCCTATAGGGCCAGAACAGTGAGCCTGCTCAGAACAAAAGAACTGTGCTTCCTACACACACGGGGCATATCTAGTTCAACTCTGCTTAGGAAACTGACAAGAACAGTAGCTTCTCTTCAGTCCAATACACTGTACTTGCTGGGAACAGACGCGAGTGCTATTTGCACTGAGTATGGCAATGGGAGCGCAATAGTGACTCTTCTTAGCAGAAAACAACTCTTGCTAGTAGGAGCAGAAACTGCATGGGATTCAACTCCGTTTAGGACTGGGAAACAAACGCTATCTCGCCTTGCAAGAAACACACTCTGCTTTTGAGAAAACAGCACTCTTCTACTCTCTTGTGTTTCCTATAGGGCCAGAACAGTGAGCTTGCTCAGAACAAAAGAACTGTGCTTCCTACACACACGGGGCATATCTAGTTCAACTCTGCTTAGGAAACTGACAAGAACAGTAGCTTCTCTTCAGTCCAATACAGTGTACTGCTGGGAACAGACGCAAGTGCTATTTGCACTGAGTATGGCAATGGGAGCGCAATAGTGACTCTTCTTTGCAAAAACATCTCTTGCTAGTAGGAGCAGAAACTGCATGGGATTCAACTCCGTTTAGGACTGGGAAACAAACGCTAGCTTGCCTTGCAAGAAACACACTCTGCTTTTGAGAAAACAGCACTCTTCTACTCTCCTGTGTTTCCTATAGGGCCAGAACAGTGAGCTTGCTCAGAACAAAAGAACTGTGAGCTTGCTCAGAACAAAAGAACTGTGCTTCCTACACACACGGGGCATATCTAGTTCAACTCTGCTTAGGAAACTGACAAGAACAGTAGCTTCTCTTCAGTCCAATACACAGTACTTGCTGGGAACAGACGCAAGAGCTATTTGCACTCTGTATGGCAATGGGAGCGCAATAGTGACTCTTCTTAGCAGAAAACAACTCTTGCTCGTAGGACCAGAAACTGCATGGGACTCAACTCCGTTTAGGACTGGGAAACAAACGCTAGCTCGCCTTGCAAGAAACACACTCTGCTTTTGAGAAAACAGCACTCTTCTACTCTCCTGTGTTTCCTATAGGGCCAGAACAGTGAGCTTGCTCAGAACAAAAGAACTGTGCTTCCTACACACACGGGGCATATCTAGTTCAACTCTACTTAGGAAACTGACAAGAACAGTAGCTTCTCTTCAGTCCAATACACTGTACTTGCTGGGAACAGACGGGAGTGCTATTTGCACTGTGTATGGCAATGGGAGCGCAATAGTGACTCTTCTTAGCAGAAAACAACTCTTGCTCGTAGGACCAGAAACTGCATGGGATTCAACTCCGTTTAGGACTGGGAAACAAACGTTAGCTCGCCTTGCAAGAAACACACTCTGCTTTTGAGAAAACAGCACTCTTCTACTCTCCTGTGTTTCCTATAGGGCCAGAACAGTGAGCTTGCTCAGAACAAAAGAACTGTGCTTCCTACACACACGGGCCATATCTAGTTCAACTCTGCTTAGGAAACTGACAAGAACAGTAGCTTCTCTTCAGTCCAATACACTGTACTTGCTGGGAACAGACGCGAGTGCTATTTGCAGTGTGTATGGCAATGGGAGCGCTATATTGACTCTTCTTAGCAGAAAACACCTCTTGCTTGTAGGACCAGAAACTGCATGGGATTCAACTCCGTTTAGGACTGGGAAACAAACGCTAGCTTGCCTTGCAAGAAACACACTCTGCTTTTGAGAAAACAGCACTCGTCTCCTCTCCTGTGTTTCCTATAGGGCCAGAACAGTGAGCTTGCTCAGAACACAAGGACTGTGAGCTTGCTCAGAACAAAAGAACTGTGCTTCCTACACACACGGGGCATATCTAGTTCAACTCTGCTTAGGAAACTGACAAGAACAGTAGCTTCTCTTCAGTCCAATACACTGTACTTGCTGGGAACAGACGCGAGTGCTATTAGCACTGTGTATGGCAATGGGAGCGCAAGAGTGACTCTTCTTACCAGAAAACAACTCTTGCTCGTAGGACCAGAAACTGCATGTGATTCAATTCCGTTTAAGACTGGGAAACAAACACTAGCTCGCCTTACAAGAAACACACTCTGCTTTTGAGAAAAGAGCACTCTTCTATTCTACTGTGTTTCCTATAGGGCCAGAACAGTGAGCTTGCTCAGAACAAAGAACTGTGCTTCCTACACACACGGGGCATATCTAGTTCAACTCTGCTTAGGAAACTGACAAGAACAGTAGCTTCTCTTCAGTCCAATACACTGTACTTTTGGGAACAGATTCGAGTGCTATTTGCACTCTGTATGGCAATGGGAGAGCAATAGTGACTCTTCTTAGCAGAAAACAACTCTTGCTCGTAGGACCAGAAACTGCATGGGATTCAACTCCGTTTAGGACTGGGAAACAAACGCTAGCTCGCCTTACAAGAAATACACTCTGCTTATGAGAAAACAGCACTCTTCTACTCTCCTGTGTTTCCTATAGGGCCAGAACAGTGAGGTTGCTCAGAACAAAAGAACTGTGCTTCCTACACACACGGGGCATATCTAGTTCAACTCTGCTTCGGAAACTGACAAGAACAGTAGCTTCTCTTCAGTCCAATACACTGTACTTGCTGGGAACAGACGCGAGTGCTATTTGCACTGTGTATGGCAATGGGAGCTCAATAGTGACTCTTTTTGCAGAAAACAACTCTTGGTAGTAGGAGCAGAAAGTGCATGGGATTCAACTCCGTTTAGGACTGGGAAACAAACGCTAGCTCGCCTTGCAAGAAACACACTCTGCTTTTGAGAAAACAGCACTCTTCTACTCTCCTGTGTTTCCTATAGGGCCAGAACAGTGAGCCTGCTCAGAACAAAAGAACTGTGCTTCCTACACACACGGGGCATATCTAGTTCAACTCTGCTTAGGAAACTGACAAGAACAGTAGCTTCTCTTCAGTCCAATACACTGTACTTGCTGGGAACAGACGCGAGTGCTATTTGCACTGAGTATGGCAATGGGAGCGCAATAGTGACTCTTCTTAGCAGAAAACAACTCTTGCTAGTAGGAGCAGAAACTGCATGGGATTCAACTCCGTTTAGGACTGGGAAACAAACGCTATCTCGCCTTGCAAGAAACACACTCTGCTTTTGAGAAAACAGCACTCTTCTACTCTCTTGTGTTTCCTATAGGGCCAGAACAGTGAGCTTGCTCAGAACAAAAGAACTGTGCTTCCTACACACACGGGGCATATCTAGTTCAACTCTGCTTAGGAAACTGACAAGAACAGTAGCTTCTCTTCAGTCCAATACAGTGTACTGCTGGGAACAGACGCAAGTGCTATTTGCACTGAGTATGGCAATGGGAGCGCAATAGTGACTCTTCTTTGCAAAAACATCTCTTGCTAGTAGGAGCAGAAACTGCATGGGATTCAACTCCGTTTAGGACTGGGAAACAAACGCTAGCTTGCCTTGCAAGAAACACACTCTGCTTTTGAGAAAACAGCACTCTTCTACTCTCCTGTGTTTCCTATAGGGCCAGAACAGTGAGCTTGCTCAGAACAAAAGAACTGTGAGCTTGCTCAGAACAAAAGAACTGTGCTTCCTACACACACGGGGCATATCTAGTTCAACTCTGCTTAGGAAACTGACAAGAACAGTAGCTTCTCTTCAGTCCAATACACAGTACTTGCTGGGAACAGACGCAAGAGCTATTTGCACTCTGTATGGCAATGGGAGCGCAATAGTGACTCTTCTTAGCAGAAAACAACTCTTGCTCGTAGGACCAGAAACTGCATGGGACTCAACTCCGTTTAGGACTGGGAAACAAACGCTAGCTCGCCTTGCAAGAAACACACTCTGCTTTTGAGAAAACAGCACTCTTCTACTCTCCTGTGTTTCCTATAGGGCCAGAACAGTGAGCTTGCTCAGAACAAAAGAACTGTGCTTCCTACACACACGGGGCATATCTAGTTCAACTCTACTTAGGAAACTGACAAGAACAGTAGCTTCTCTTCAGTCCAATACACTGTACTTGCTGGGAACAGACGGGAGTGCTATTTGCACTGTGTATGGCAATGGGAGCGCAATAGTGACTCTTCTTAGCAGAAAACAACTCTTGCTCGTAGGACCAGAAACTGCATGGGATTCAACTCCGTTTAGGACTGGGAAACAAACGTTAGCTCGCCTTGCAAGAAACACACTCTGCTTTTGAGAAAACAGCACTCTTCTACTCTCCTGTGTTTCCTATAGGGCCAGAACAGTGAGCTTGCTCAGAACAAAAGAACTGTGCTTCCTACACACACGGGCCATATCTAGTTCAACTCTGCTTAGGAAACTGACAAGAACAGTAGCTTCTCTTCAGTCCAATACACTGTACTTGCTGGGAACAGACGCGAGTGCTATTTGCAGTGTGTATGGCAATGGGAGCGCTATATTGACTCTTCTTAGCAGAAAACACCTCTTGCTTGTAGGACCAGAAACTGCATGGGATTCAACTCCGTTTAGGACTGGGAAACAAACGCTAGCTTGCCTTGCAAGAAACACACTCTGCTTTTGAGAAAACAGCACTGGTCTCCTCTCCTGTGTTTCCTATAGGGCCAAAACAGTGAGCTTGCTCAGAACAAAAGAACTGTGAGCTTGCTCAGAACAAAAGAACTGTGCTTCCTACACACACGGGGCATATCTAGTTCAACTCTGCTTAGGAAACTGACAAGAACAGTAGCTTCTCTTCAGTCCAATACACTGTACTTGCTGGGAACAGACGCGAGTGCTATTTGCACTGTGTATAGCAATGGGAGCGCAATAGTGACTCTTCTTAGCAGAAAACAACTCTTGCTCGTAGGACCAGAATCTGCATGGCATTCAACTCCGTTTAGGACTGGGAAACAAACGCTAGCTCGCCTTGCAAGAAAAACACTCTGCTTTTGAGAAAACAGCACTCTTCTACTCTCCTGTGTTTCCTATAGGGCCAGAACAGTGAGCTTGCTCAGAACAAAAGAACTGTGCTTCCTACACACACGGGGCATATCTAGTTCAACTCTGCTTAGGAAACTGACAAGAACAGTAGCTTCTCTACAATCCAATACACTGTACTTGCTGGGACAGACGCGAGTGCTATTTGCACTGTGTATGGCAATGGGAGCGCAATAGTGATTCTTCTTTGCAGAAAACAACTCTTGCTCATAGGACCAGAAACTGCATGGGTTTCAACTCCGTTTAGGACTGGGAAACAAACGCTAGCTCGCCTTGCAAGAAACACACTCTGCTTTTGAGAAAACAGCACTCTTCTACTCTCCTCTGTTTCCTATAGGGCCAGAACAGTGAGCTTTCTCAGAACAAAAGAACTGTGCTTCCTACACACACGGGGCATATCTAGTTCAACTCTGCTTAGGAAACTGACAAGAACAGTAGCTTCTCTTCAGTCCAATACACTGTACTTGCTGGGAAAAGACGCGAGTGCTATTTGCACTGAGCATGGCAATGGGAGCGCAATAGTGACTCTTCTTTGCAGAAAACAACTCTTGCTAGTAGGAGCAGAAACTGCATGGGATTCAAATCCGTTTAGGACTGGGAAACAAACGCTAGCTCGCCTATCAAGAAACACACTCTGCTTTTGAGAAAACAGCACTCTTCTACTCTCCTGTGTTTCCTATAGGGCCAGAACAGTGAGCTTGCTCAGAACAAAAGAACTGTGCTTCCTACACACAAGGGGCATATCTAGTTCAACTCTGCTTAGGAAACTGACAAGAACAGTAGCTTCTCTTCAGTCCAATACACTGTACTTGCTGGGAACAGACGCGAGTGCTATTTGCACTGTGTATGGCAATGGGAGCACAATAGTGACCCTTCTTAGCAGAAAACAACTCTTGCTCGTAGGACCAGAAACTGCATGGCATTCAACTCCGTTTAGGACTGGGAAACAAACGCTAGCTTGCCTTGCAAGAAACACACTCTGCTTTTGAGAAAACAGCACTCTTCTACTCTCCTGTCTTTCCTATAGGGCCAGAACAGTGAGCCTGCTCAGAACAAAAGAACTGTGCTTCCTACACACACGGGGCATATCTAGTTCAACTCTGCTTAGGAAACTGACAAGAACAGTAGCTTCTCTTCAGTCCAATACACTGTACTTGCTGGGAACAGACGCGAGTGCTATTTGCACTGAGTATGGCAATGGGAGCGCAATAGTGACTCTTCTTTGCAGAAAACAACTCTTGCTAGTAGGAGCAGAAACTGCATTGGATTCAACTCCGTTTAGGACTGGGAAACAAACGCTATCTCGCCTTGCAAGAAACACACTCTGCTTTTGAGAAAACAGCACTCTTCTACTCTCCTGTGTTTCCTATAGGGCCAGAACAGTGAGCTTGCTCAGAACAAAAGAACTGTGGGCTTGCTCAGAACAAAAGAACTGTGCTTCCTACACACACGGGGCATATCTAGTTCAACTCTGCTTAGGAAACTGACAAGAACAGTAGCTTCTCTTCTGTCCAATACACTGTACTTGCTGGGAACAGACGCGAGTGCTATTTGCACTGTGTATGGCAATGGGAGCGCAATAGTGACTCTTCTTAGCAGAAAACAACTCTTGCTCGTAGGACCAGAAACTGCATGTGATTCAACTCCGTTTAGGACTGGGAAACAAACGCTAGCTCGCCTTGCAAGAAACATACTCTGCTTATGAGAAAACAGCACTCTTCTACTCTCCTGTGTTTCCTATAGGGCCAGAACAGTGAGCTTGCTCAGAACAAAAGAACTGTGCTTCCTACACACACGGGGCATATCTAGTTCAACTCTGCTTAGGAAACTGACAAGAACAGTAGCTTCTCTTCAGTCCAATACACTGTACTTGCTGGGAACAGACGGGAGTGCTATTTGCACTGTGTATGGCAATGGGAGCTCAATAGTGACTCTTCTTAGCAGAAAACAACTCTTGCTCGTAGGACCAGAAACTGCATGGCATTCAACTCCGTTTAGGACTGGGAAACAAACGCTAGCTCGCCTTGCAAGAAACACACTCTGCTTTTGAGAAAACAGCACTCTTCTACTCTCCTGTGTTTCCTATAGGGACAGAACAGTGAGCTTGCTCAGAACAAAAGAACTGTGCTTCCTACACACACGGGCCATATCTAGTTCAACTCTGCTTAGGAAACTGACAAGAACAGTAGCTCCTCTTCAGTCCAATACACTGTACTGCTGGGGACAGACGCCAGAGCTATTTGCACTCTGTATGGCAATGGGAGAGCAATAGTGACTCTTCTTAGCAGAAAACAACTCTTGCTCGTAGGACCAGAAACTGCATGGGATTCAACTCCGTTTAGGACTGGGAAACAAACGCTAGCTCGCCTTGCAAGAAACACACTCTGCTTTTGAGAAAACAGCACTCTTCTACTCTCCTGTGTTTCCTATAGGGCCAGAACAGTGAGCTTGCTCAGAACAAAAGAACTGTGCTTCCTACACACACGGGGCATATCTAGTTCAACTCTGCTTAGGAAACTGACAAGAACAGTAGCTTCTCTTCAGTCCAATACACTGTACTTGCTGGGAAAAGACGCGAATGCTATTTGCACTGAGTATGGCAATGGGAGCGCAATAGTGACTCTTCTTTGCAGAAAACAACTCTTGCTAGTAGGAGCAGAAACTGCATGGGATTCAACTCCGTTTAGGACTGGGAAACAAACGCTAGCTCGCCTTGCAAGAAACACACTCTGCTTTTGAGAAAACAGCACTCTTCTACTCTCCTGTTTTTCCTATAGGGCCAGAACAGTGAGCTTGCTCAGAACAAAAGAACTGTGCTTCCTACACACACGGGGCATATCTAGTTCAACTCTGCTTAGGAAACTGACAAGAACAGTAGCTTCTCTTCAGTCCAATACACTGTACTTGCTGGGAACAGACGCGAGTGCTATTTGCACTGTGTATGGCAATGGGAGCGCAATAGTGACCCTTCTTAGCAGAAAACAACTCTTGCTCGTAGGAGCAGAATCTGCATGGCATTCAACTCCGTTTAGGACTGGGAAACAAACGCTAGCTCGCCTTGCAAGAAACACACTCTGCTTTTGAGAAAACAGCACTCTTCTACTCTCCTGTGTTTCCGATAGGGCCAGAACAGTGAGCCTGCTCAGAACAAAAGAACTGTGCTTCCTACACACACGGGGCATATCTAGTTCAACTCTGCTTAGGAAACTGACAAGAACAGTAGCTTCTCTTCAGTCCAATACACTGTACTTGCTGGGAACAGAGGCCAGTGCTATTTGCAGTGTATGGCAATGGGAGCGCTATATTGACTCTTCTTAGCAGAAAACACCTCTTGCTTGTAGGACCAGAAACTGCATGGGATTCAACTCCGTTTAGGACTGGGAAACAAACGCTAGCTTGCCTTGCAAGAAACACACTCTGCTTTTGAGAAAACAGCACTCGTCTCCTCTCCTGTGTTTCCTATAGGGCCAGAACAGTGAGCTTGCTCAGAACACAAGGACTGTGAGCTTGCTCAGAACAAAAGAACTGTGCTTCCTACACACACGGGGCATATCTAGTTCAACTCTGCTTAGGAAACTGACAAGAACAGTAGCTTCTCTTCAGTCCAATACACTGTACTTGCTGGGAACAGACGCGAGTGCTATTAGCACTGTGTATGGCAATGGGAGCGCAAGAGTGACTCTTCTTACCAGAAAACAACTCTTGCTCGTAGGACCAGAAACTGCATGTGATTCAGCTCCGTTTAAGACTGGGAAACAAACACTAGCTCGCCTTACAAGAAACACACTCTGCTTTTGAGAAAAGAGCACTCTTCTATTCTACTGTGTTTCCTATAGGGCCAGAACAGTGAGCTTGCTCAGAACAAAAGAACTGTGCTTCCTACACACACGGGGCATATCTAGTTCAACTCTGCTTAGGAAACTGACAAGAACAGTAGCTTCTCTTCAGTCCAATACACTGTACTTTTGGGAACAGATTCGAGTGCTATTTGCACTCTGTATGGCAATGGGAGAGCAATAGTGACTCTTCTTAGCAGAAAACAACTCTTGCTCGTAGGACCAGAAACTGCATGGGATTCAACTCCGTTTAGGACTGGGAAACAAACGCTAGCTCGCCTTACAAGAAATACACTCTGCTTATGAGAAAACAGCACTCTTCTACTCTCCTGTGTTTCCTATAGGGCCAGAACAGTGAGCTTGCTCAGAACAAAAGAACTGTGCTTCCTACACACACGGGGCATATCTAGTTCAACTCTGCTTCGGAAACTGACAAGAACAGTAGCTTCTCTTCAGTCCAATACACTGTACTTGCTGGGAACAGACGCGAGTGCTATTTGCACTGTGTATGGCAATGGGAGCTCAATAGTGACTCTTTTTGCAGAAAACAACTCTTGGTAGTAGGAGCAGAAAGTGCATGGGATTCAACTCCGTTTAGGACTGGGAAACAAACGCTATCTCGCCTTGCAAGAAACACACTCTGCTTTTGAGAAAACAGCACTCTTCTACTCTCTTGTGTTTCCTATAGGGCCAGAACAGTGAGCTTGCTCAGAACAAAAGAACTGTGCTTCCTACACACACGGGGCATATCTAGTTCAACTCTGCTTAGGAAACTGACAAGAACAGTAGCTTCTCTTCAGTCCAATACAGTGTACTGCTGGGAACAGACGCAAGTGCTATTTGCACTGAGTATGGCAATGGGAGCGCAATAGTGACTCTTCTTTGCAAAAACATCTCTTGCTAGTAGGAGCAGAAACTGCATGGGATTCAACTCCGTTTAGGACTGGGAAACAAACGCTAGCTTGCCTTGCAAGAAACACACTCTGCTTTTGAGAAAACAGCACTCTTCTACTCTCCTGTGTTTCCTATAGGGCCAGAACAGTGAGCTTGCTCAGAACAAAAGAACTGTGAGCTTGCTCAGAACAAAAGAACTGTGCTTCCTACACACACGGGGCATATCTAGTTCAACTCTGCTTAGGAAACTGACAAGAACAGTAGCTTCTCTTCAGTCCAATACACAGTACTTGCTGGGAACAGACGCAAGAGCTATTTGCACTCTGTATGGCAATGGGAGCGCAATAGTGACTCTTCTTAGCAGAAAACAACTCTTGCTCGTAGGACCAGAAACTGCATGGGACTCAACTCCGTTTAGGACTGGGAAACAAACGCTAGCTCGCCTTGCAAGAAACACACTCTGCTTTTGAGAAAACAGCACTCTTCTACTCTCCTGTGTTTCCTATAGGGCCAGAACAGTGAGCTTGCTCAGAACAAAAGAACTGTGCTTCCTACACACACGGGGCATATCTAGTTCAACTCTACTTAGGAAACTGACAAGAACAGTAGCTTCTCTTCAGTCCAATACACTGTACTTGCTGGGAACAGACGCGAGTGCTATTTGCAGTGTGTATGGCAATGGGAGCGCTATATTGACTCTTCTTAGCAGAAAACACCTCTTGCTTGTAGGACCAGAAACTGCATGGGATTCAACTCCGTTTAGGACTGGGAAACAAACGTTAGCTCGCCTTGCAAGAAACACACTCTGCTTTTGAGAAAACAGCACTCTTCTACTCTCCTGTGTTTCCTATAGGGCCAGAACAGTGAGCTTGCTCAGAACAAAAGAACTGTGCTTCCTACACACACGGGCCATATCTAGTTCAACTCTGCTTAGGAAACTGACAAGAACAGTAGCTTCTCTTCAGTCCAATACACTGTACTTGCTGGGAACAGACGCGAGTGCTATTTGCAGTGTGTATGGCAATGGGAGCGCTATATTGACTCTTCTTAGCAGAAAACACCTCTTGCTTGTAGGACCAGAAACTGCATGGGATTCAACTCCGTTTAGGACTGGGAAACAAACGCTAGCTTGCCTTGCAAGAAACACACTCTGCTTTTGAGAAAACAGCACTGGTCTCCTCTCCTGTGTTTCCTATAGGGCCAAAACAGTGAGCTTGCTCAGAACAAAAGAACTGTGAGCTTGCTCAGAACAAAAGAACTGTGCTTCCTACACACACGGGGCATATCTAGTTCAACTCTGCTTAGGAAACTGACAAGAACAGTAGCTTCTCTTCAGTCCAATACACTGTACTTGCTGGGAACAGACGCGAGTGCTATTTGCACTGTGTATAGCAATGGGAGCGCAATAGTGACTCTTCTTAGCAGAAAACAACTCTTGCTCGTAGGACCAGAATCTGCATGGCATTCAACTCCGTTTAGGACTGGGAAACAAACGCTAGCTCGCCTTGCAAGAAAAACACTCTGCTTTTGAGAAAACAGCACTCTTCTACTCTCCTGTGTTTCCTATAGGGCCAGAACAGTGAGCTTGCTCAGAACAAAAGAACTGTGCTTCCTACACACACGGGGCATATCTAGTTCAACTCTGCTTAGGAAACTGACAAGAACAGTAGCTTCTCTACAATCCAATACACTGTACTTGCTGGGACAGACGCGAGTGCTATTTGCACTGTGTATGGCAATGGGAGCACAATAGTGATTCTTCTTTGCAGAAAACAACTCTTGCTCATAGGACCAGAAACTGCATGGGTTTCAACTCCGTTTAGGACTGGGAAACAAACGCTAGCTCGCCTTGCAAGAAACACACTCTGCTTTTGAGAAAACAGCACTCTTCTACTCTCCTCTGTTTCCTATAGGGCCAGAACAGTGAGCTTTCTCAGAACAAAAGAACTGTGCTTCCTACACACACGGGGCATATCTAGTTCAACTCTGCTTAGGAAACTGACAAGAACAGTAGCTTCTCTTCAGTCCAATACACTGTACTTGCTGGGAAAAGACGCGAGTGCTATTTGCACTGAGCATGGCAATGGGAGCGCAATAGTGACTCTTCTTTGCAGAAAACAACTCTTGCTAGTAGGAGCAGAAACTGCATGGGATTCAAATCCGTTTAGGACTGGGAAACAAACGCTAGCTCGCCTATCAAGAAACACACTCTGCTTTTGAGAAAACAGCACTCTTCTACTCTCCTGTGTTTCCTATAGGGCCAGAACAGTGAGCTTGCTCAGAACAAAAGAACTGTGCTTCCTACACACAAGGGGCATATCTAGTTCAACTCTGCTTAGGAAACTGACAAGAACAGTAGCTTCTCTTCAGTCCAATACACTGTACTTGCTGGGAACAGACGCGAGTGCTATTTGCACTGTGTATGGCAATGGGAGCACAATAGTGACCCTTCTTAGCAGAAAACAACTCTTGCTCGTAGGACCAGAAACTGCATGGCATTCAACTCCGTTTAGGACTGGGAAACAAACGCTAGCTTGCCTTGCAAGAAACACACTCTCCTTTTGAGAAAACAGCACTCTTCTACTCTCCTGTCTTTCCTATAGGGCCAGAACAGTGAGCCTGCTCAGAACAAAAGAACTGTGCTTCCTACACACACGGGGCATATCTAGTTCAACTCTGCTTAGGAAACTGACAAGAACAGTAGCTTCTCTTCAGTCCAATACACTGTACTTGCTGGGAACAGACGCGAGTGCTATTTGCACTGAGTATGGCAATGGGAGCGCAATAGTGACTCTTCTTTGCAGAAAACAACTCTTGCTAGTAGGAGCAGAAACTGCATTGGATTCAACTCCGTTTAGGACTGGGAAACAAACGCTATCTCGCCTTGCAAGAAACACACTCTGCTTTTGAGAAAACAGCACTCTTCTACTCTCCTGTGTTTCCTATAGGGCCAGAACAGTGAGCTTGCTCAGAACAAAAGAACTGTGGGCTTGCTCAGAACAAAAGAACTGTGCTTCCTACACACACGGGGCATATCTAGTTCAACTCTGCTTAGGAAACTGACAAGAACAGTAGCTTCTCTTCTGTCCAATACACTGTACTTGCTGGGAACAGACGCGAGTGCTATTTGCACTGAGTATGGCAATGGGAGCGCAATAGTGACTCTTCTTAGCAGAAAACAACTCTTGCTCGTAGGACCAGAAACTGCATGTGATTCAACTCCGTTTAGGACTGGGAAACAAACGCTAGCTCGCCTTGCAAGAAACATACTCTGCTTATGAGAAAACAGCACTCTTCTACTCTCCTGTGTTTCCTATAGGGCCAGAACAGTGAGCTTGCTCAGAACAAAAGAACTGTGCTTCCTACACACACGGGGCATATCTAGTTCAACTCTGCTTAGGAAACTGACAAGAACAGTAGCTTCTCTTCAGTCCAATACACTGTACTTGCTGGGAACAGACGGGAGTGCTATTTGCACTGTGTATGGCAATGGGAGCTCAATAGTGACTCTTCTTAGCAGAAAACAACTCTTGCTCGTAGGACCAGAAACTGCATGGCATTCAACTCCGTTTAGGACTGGGAAACAAACGCTAGCTCGCCTTGCAAGAAACACACTCTGCTTTTGAGAAAACAGCACTCTTCTACTCTCCTGTGTTTCCTATAGGGCCAGAACAGTGAGCTTGCTCAGAACAAAAGAACTGTGCTTCCTACACACACGGGCCATATCTAGTTCAACTCTCCTTAGGAAACTGACAAGAACAGTAGCTCCTCTTCAGTCCAATACACTGTACTGCTGGGAACAGACGCCAGAGCTATTTGCACTCTGTATGGCAATGGGAGAGCAATAGTGACTCTTCTTAGCAGAAAACAACTCTTGCTCGTAGGACCAGAAACTGCATGGGATTCAACTCCGTTTAGGACTGGGAAACAAACGCTAGCTCGCCTTGCAAGAAACACACTCTGCTTTTGAGAAAACAGCACTCTTCTACTCTCCTGTGTTTCCTATAGGGCCAGAACAGTGAGCTTGCTCAGAACAAAAGAACTGTGCTTCCTACACACACGGGGCATATCTAGTTCAACTCTGCTTAGGAAACTGACAAGAACAGTAGCTTCTCTTCAGTCCAATACACTGTACTTGCTGGGAAAAGACGCGAATGCTATTTGCACTGAGTATGGCAATGGGAGCGCAATAGTGACTCTTCTTTGCAGAAAACAACTCTTGCTAGTAGGAGCAGAAACTGCATGGGATTCAACTCCGTTTAGGACTGGAAAACAAACGCTAGCTCGCCTTGCAAGAAACACACTCTGCTTTTGAGAAAACAGCACTCTTCTACTCTCCTGTTTTTCCTATAGGGCCAGAACAGTGAGCTTGCTCAGAACAAAAGAACTGTGCTTCCTACACACACGGGGCATATCTAGTTCAACTCTGCTTAGGAAACTGACAAGAACAGTAGCTTCTCTTCAGTCCAATACACTGTACTTGCTGGGAACAGACGCGAGTGCTATTTGCACTGTGTATGGCAATGGGAGCGCAATAGTGACCCTTCTTAGCAGAAAACAACTCTTATTCGTAGGAGCAGAAACTGCATGGCATTCAACTCTGTTTAGGACTGGGAAACAAACGCTAGCTTGCCTTGCAAGAAACACACTCTGCTTTTGAGAAAACAGCACTCTTCTACTCTCCTGTGTTTCCTATAGGGCCAGAACAGTGAGCCTGCTCAGAACAAAAGAACTGTGCTTCCTACACACACGGGGCATATCTAGTTCAACTCTGCTTAGGAAACTGACAAGAACAGTAGCTTCTCTTCAGTCGAATACACTGTACTTGCTGGGAACAGACGCGAGTGCTATTTGCACTGAGTATGGCAATGGGAGCGCAATAGTGACTCTTCTTTGCAGAAAACAACTCTTGCTAGTAGGAGCAGAAACTGCATGGGATTCAACTCCGTTTAGGACTGGGAAACAAACGCTAGCTCGCCTTGCAAGAAACACACTCTGCTTTTGAGAAAACAGCACTCTTCTACTCTCCTGTGTTTCCTATAGGGCCAGAACAGTGAGCTTGCTCAGAACAAAAGAACTGTGCTTCCTACACACACGGGGCATATCTAGTTCAACTCTGCTTAGGAAACTGACAAGAACAGTAGCTTCTCTTCAGTCCAATACAGTGTACTGCTGGGAACAGACGCAAGTGCTATTTGCACAGAGTATGGCAATGGGAGCACAATAGTGACTCTTCTTTGCAAAAACAACTCTTGCTAGTAGGAGCAGAAACTGCATGGGATTCAACTACGTTTAGGACTGGGAAACAAACGCTAGCTTGCCTTGCAAGAAACACACTCTGCTTTTGAGAAAACAGCACTCGTCTCCTCTCCTGTGTTTCCTATAGGGCCAGGACAGTGAGCTTGCTCAGAACAAAAGAACTGTGAGCTTGCTCAGAACAAAAGAACTGTGCTTCCTACACACACGGGGCATATCTAGTTCAACTCTGCTTAGGAAACTGACAAGAACAGTAGCTTCTCTTCAGTCCAATACACTGTACTTGCTGGGAACAGACGCGAGTGCTATTTGCACTGTGTATGGCAATGGGAGCGCAATAGTGACCCTTCTTAGCAGAAAACAACTCTTGCTCGTAGGAGCAGAAACTGCATGGCATTCAACTCCGTTTAGGACTGGGAAACAAAGGATAGCTCGCCTTGCAAGAAACACACTCTGCTTTTGAGAAAACAGCACTCTTCTACTCTCCTGTGTTTCCTATAGGGCCAGAACAGTGAGCCTGCTCAGAACAAAAGAACTGTGCTTCCTACACACACGGGGCATATCTAGTTCAACTCTGCTTAGGAAACTGACAAGAACAGTAGCTTCTCTTCAGTCCAATACACTGTACTTGCTGGGAACAGACGCGAGTGCTATTTGCACTGAGTATGGCAATGGGAGCGCAATAGTGACTCTTCTTTGCAGAAAACAACTCTTGCTAGTAGGAGCAGAAACTGCATGGGATTCAACTCCGTTTAGGACTGGGAAACAAACGCTATCTCGCCTTGCAAGAAACACACTCTGCTTTTGAGAAAACAGCACTCTTCTACTCTCCTGTGTTTCCTATAGGGCCAGAACAGTGAGCTTGCTCAGAACAAAAGAACTGTGCTTCCTACACACATGGGCCATATCTAGTTCAACTCTGCTTAGGAAACGGACAAGAACAGTAGCTTCTCTTCAGTCCAATACAGTGTACTGGAGGGAACAGACGCAAGTGCTATTTGCACTGAGTATGGCAATGGGAGCACAATAGTGACTCTTCTTTGCAAAAACAACTCTTGCTAGTAGGAGCAGAAACTGCATGGGATTCAACTTCGTTTAGGACTGGGAAACAAACGCTAGCTCGCCTTGCAAGAAACACACTCTGCTTTTGAGAAAACAGCACTCTTCTACTCTCCTGTGTTTCCTATAGGGCCAGAACAGTGAGCTTTCTCAGAACAAAAGAACTGTGCTTCCTACACACACGGGGCATATCTAGTTCAACTCTGCTTAGGAAACTGACAAGAACAGTAGCTTCTCTTCAGTCCAATACACTGTACTTGCTGGGAACAGACGCGAGTGCTATTTGCACTGTGTATGGCAATGGGAGCACAATAGTGACCCTTCTTAGCAGAAAACAACTCTTGCTCATAGGAGCAGAAACTGCATGGCATTCAACTCCGTTTAGGACTGGGAAACAAACGCTAGCTCGCCTTGCAAGAAACACACTCTGCTTTTGAGAAAACAGCACTCTTCTACTCTCCTGTGTTTCCTATAGGGCCAGAACAGTGAGCCTGCTCAGAACAAAAGAACTGTGCTTCCTACACACACGGGGCATATCTAGTTCAACTCTGCTTAGGAAACTGACAAGAACAGTAGCTTCTCTTCAGTCCAATACACTGTACTTGCTGGGAACAGACGCGAGTGCTATTTGCACTGTGTATGGCAATGGGAGCGCAATAGTGACTCTTCTTAGCAGAAAACAACTCTTGCTCGTAGGACCAGAATCTGCATAGGATTCAACTCCATTTATGACTGGGAAACAAATGCTAGCTCGCCTTGCAAGAAACACACTCTGCTTTTGAGAAAACAGCACTCTTCTACTCTCCTGTGTTTCCTATAGGGCCAGAACAGTGAGCCTGCTCAGAACAAAAGAACTGTGCTTCCTACACACACGGGGCATATCTAGTTCAACTCTGCTTAGGAAACTGACAAGAACAGTAGCTTCTCTTCAGTCCAATACACTGTACTTGCTGGGAACAGACGCGAGTGCTATTTTCACTGAGTATGGCAATGGGAGCGCAATAGTGACTCTTCTTTGCAGAAAACAACTCTTGCTAGTAAGAGCAGAAACTGCATGGGATTCAACTCCGTTATGGACTGGGAAACAAACGCTAGCTCGCCTTGCAAGAAACACACTCTGCTTTTGAGAAAACAGCACTCTTCTACTCTCCTGTGTTTCCTATAGGGCCAGAACAGTGAGCTTGCTCAGAACAAAAGAACTGTGCTTCCTACACACACGGGGCATATCTAGTTCAACTCTGCTTAGGAAACTGACAAGAACAGTAGCTTCTCTTCAGTCCAATACACTGTACTTGCTGGGAACAGACGCGAGTGCTATTTGCAGTGTGTATGGCAATGGGAGCGCTATATTGTCTCTTCTTAGCAGAAAACACCTCTTGCTTGTAGGACCAGAAACTGCATGGGATTCAACTCCGTTTAGGACTGGGAAACAAACGCTAGCTTGCCTTGCAAGAAACACACTCTGCTTTTGAGAAAACAGCACTCGTCTACTCTCCTGTGTTTCCTATAGGGCCAGAACAGTGAGCTTGCTCAGAACAAAAGAAATGTGAGCTTGCTCAGAACAAAAGAACTGTGCTTCCTACACACACGGGCCATATCTAGTTCAACTCTGCTTAGGAAACTGACAAGAACAGTAGCTTCTCTTCAGTCCAATACACTGTACTGCTGGGAACAGACGCGAGTGCTATTTACACTCTGTATGGCAATGGGAACGCAATAGTGACTCTTCTTAGCAGAAAACAACTCTTGCTCGTAGGACCATAAACTGCATGGGACTCAACTCCGTTTAGGACTGGGAAACAAACGCTAGCTCGCCTTGCAAGAAACACACTCTGCTTTTGAGAAAACAGCACTCTTCTACTCTCCTGTGTTTCCTATAGGGCCAGAACAGTGAGCTTGCTCAGAACAAAAGAACTGTGCTTCCTACACACACGGGGCATATCTAGTTCAACTCTGCTTAGGAAACTGACAAGAACAGTAGCTTCTCTTCAGTCCAATACACTGTACTTGCTGGGAAAAGACGCGAGTGCTATTTGCACTGTGTATGGCAATGGGAGCGCAATAGTGACTCTTCTTAGCAGAAAACAACTCTTGCTCGTAGGACCAGAAACTGCATGGGATTCAACTCCATTTACTACTGGGAAACACATGCTAGCTCGCCTTACAAGAAATACACTCTGCTTATGAGAAAACAGCACTCTTCTACTCTCCTGTGTTTCCTATAGGGCCAGAACAGTGAGCTTGCTCAGAACAAAAGAACTGTGCTTCCTACACACACGGGGCATATCTAGTTCAACTCTGCTTAGGAAACTGACAAGAACAGTAGCTTCTCTTCAGTCCAATACACTGTACTTGCTGGGAAAAGACGCGAGTGCTATTTGCACTGTGTATGGCAAAGGGAGCGCAATAGTGACTCTTCTTAGCAGAAAACAACTCTTGCTCGTAGGACCAGAATCTGCATGGGATTCAACTCCGTTTAGGACTGGGAAACAAACGCTAGCTCGCCTTGCAAGAAACACACTCTGCTTTTGAGAAAACAGCACTCTTCTACTCTCCTGTGTTTCCTATAGGGCCAGAACAGTGAGCTTGCTCAGAACAAAAGAACTGTGCTTCCTACACACACGGGCCATATCTAGTTCAACTCTGCTTAGGAAACTGACAAGAACAGTAGCTTCTCTACAGTCCAATACACTGTACTTGCTGGGAACAGACGCGAGTGCTATTTGCACTGTGTATGGCAATGGGAGCGCAATAGTGACTCTTCTTTGCAGAAAACAACTCTTGCTCATAGGACCAGAAACTGCATGTGATTCAGCTCCGTTTAGGACTGGGAAACAAACGCTAGCTCGCTTTGCAAGAAACACACTCTGCTTTTGAGAAAACAGCACTCTTCTACTCTCCTGTGTTTCCTATAGGGCCAGAACAGTGAGCTTGCTCAGAACAAAAGAACTGTGCTTCCTACACACACGGGCCATATCTAGTTCAACTCTGCTTAGGAAACTGACAAGAACAGTAGCTTCTCTTCAGTCGAATACACTGTACTTGCTGGGAACAGACGCGAGTGCTATTTGCACTGAGTATGGCAATGGGAGCGCAATAGTGACTCTTCTTTGCAGAAAACAACTCTTGCTAGTAGGAGCAGAAACTGCATGGGATTCAACTCCGTTTAGGACTGGGAAACAAACGCTAGCTCGCCTTGCAAGAAACACACTCTGCTTTTGAGAAAACAGCACTCTTCTACTCTCCTGTGTTTCCTATAGGGCCAGAACAGTGAGCTTGCTCAGAACAAAAGAACTGTGCTTCCTACACACACGGGGCATATCTAGTTCAACTCTGCTTAGGAAACTGACAAGAACAGTAGCTTCTCTTCAGTCCAATACAGTGTACTGCTGGGAACAGACGCAAGTGCTATTTGCACAGAGTATGGCAATGGGAGCACAATAGTGACTCTTCTTTGCAAAAACAACTCTTGCTAGTAGGAGCAGAAACTGCATGGGATTCAACTACGTTTAGGACTGGGAAACAAACGCTAGCTTGCCTTGCAAGAAACACACTCTGCTTTTGAGAAAACAGCACTCGTCTCCTCTCCTGTGTTTCCTATAGGGCCAGGACAGTGAGCTTGCTCAGAACAAAAGAACTGTGAGCTTGCTCAGAACAAAAGAACTGTGCTTCCTACACACACGGGGCATATCTAGTTCAACTCTGCTTAGGAAACTGACAAGAACAGTAGCTTCTCTTCAGTCCAATACACTGTACTTGCTGGGAACAGACGCGAGTGCTATTTGCACTGTGTATGGCAATGGGAGCGCAATAGTGACCCTTCTTAGCAGAAAACAACTCTTGCTCGTAGGAGCAGAAACTGCATGGCATTCAACTCCGTTTAGGACTGGGAAACAAAGGATAGCTCGCCTTGCAAGAAACACACTCTGCTTTTGAGAAAACAGCACTCTTCTACTCTCCTGTGTTTCCTATAGGGCCAGAACAGTGAGCCTGCTCAGAACAAAAGAACTGTGCTTCCTACACACACGGGGCATATCTAGTTCAACTCTGCTTAGGAAACTGACAAGAACAGTAGCTTCTCTTCAGTCCAATACACTGTACTTGCTGGGAACAGACGCGAGTGCTATTTGCACTGAGTATGGCAATGGGAGCGCAATAGTGACTCTTCTTTGCAGAAAACAACTCTTGCTAGTAGGAGCAGAAACTGCATGGGATTCAACTCCGTTTAGGACTGGGAAACAAACGCTATCTCGCCTTGCAAGAAACACACTCTGCTTTTGAGAAAACAGCACTCTTCTACTCTCCTGTGTTTCCTATAGGGCCAGAACAGTGAGCTTGCTCAGAACAAAAGAACTGTGCTTCCTACACACATGGGCCATATCTAGTTCAACTCTGCTTAGGAAACGGACAAGAACAGTAGCTTCTCTTCAGTCCAATACAGTGTACTGGAGGGAACAGACGCAAGTGCTATTTGCACTGAGTATGGCAATGGGAGCACAATAGTGACTCTTCTTTGCAAAAACAACTCTTGCTAGTAGGAGCAGAAACTGCATGGGATTCAACTTCGTTTAGGACTGGGAAACAAACGCTAGCTCGCCTTGCAAGAAACACACTCTGCTTTTGAGAAAACAGCACTCTTCTACTCTCCTGTGTTTCCTATAGGGCCAGAACAGTGAGCTTTCTCAGAACAAAAGAACTGTGCTTCCTACACACACGGGGCATATCTAGTTCAACTCTGCTTAGGAAACTGACAAGAACAGTAGCTTCTCTTCAGTCCAATACACTGTACTTGCTGGGAACAGACGCGAGTGCTATTTGCACTGTGTATGGCAATGGGAGCACAATAGTGACCCTTCTTAGCAGAAAACAACTCTTGCTCATAGGAGCAGAAACTGCATGGCATTCAACTCCGTTTAGGACTGGGAAACAAACGCTAGCTCGCCTTGCAAGAAACACACTCTGCTTTTGAGAAAACAGCACTCTTCTACTCTCCTGTGTTTCCTATAGGGCCAGAACAGTGAGCCTGCTCAGAACAAAAGAACTGTGCTTCCTACACACACGGGGCATATCTAGTTCAACTCTGCTTAGGAAACTGACAAGAACAGTAGCTTCTCTTCAGTCCAATACACTGTACTTGCTGGGAACAGACGCGAGTGCTATTTGCACTGTGTATGGCAATGGGAGCGCAATAGTGACTCTTCTTAGCAGAAAACAACTCTTGCTCGTAGGACCAGAATCTGCATAGGATTCAACTCCATTTATGACTGGGAAACAAATGCTAGCTCGCCTTGCAAGAAACACACTCTGCTTTTGAGAAAACAGCACTCTTCTACTCTCCTGTGTTTCCTATAGGGCCAGAACAGTGAGCCTGCTCAGAACAAAAGAACTGTGCTTCCTACACACACGGGGCATATCTAGTTCAACTCTGCTTAGGAAACTGACAAGAACAGTAGCTTCTCTTCAGTCCAATACACTGTACTTGCTGGGAACAGACGCGAGTGCTATTTTCACTGAGTATGGCAATGGGAGCGCAATAGTGACTCTTCTTTGCAGAAAACAACTCTTGCTAGTAAGAGCAGAAACTGCATGGGATTCAACTCCGTTATGGACTGGGAAACAAACGCTAGCTCGCCTTGCAAGAAACACACTCTGCTTTTGAGAAAACAGCACTCTTCTACTCTCCTGTGTTTCCTATAGGGCCAGAACAGTGAGCTTGCTCAGAACAAAAGAACTGTGCTTCCTACACACACGGGGCATATCTAGTTCAACTCTGCTTAGGAAACTGACAAGAACAGTAGCTTCTCTTCAGTCCAATACACTGTACTTGCTGGGAACAGACGCGAGTGCTATTTGCAGTGTGTATGGCAATGGGAGCGCTATATTGTCTCTTCTTAGCAGAAAACACCTCTTGCTTGTAGGACCAGAAACTGCATGGGATTCAACTCCGTTTAGGACTGGGAAACAAACGCTAGCTTGCCTTGCAAGAAACACACTCTGCTTTTGAGAAAACAGCACTCGTCTACTCTCCTGTGTTTCCTATAGGGCCAGAACAGTGAGCTTGCTCAGAACAAAAGAAATGTGAGCTTGCTCAGAACAAAAGAACTGTGCTTCCTACACACACGGGCCATATCTAGTTCAACTCTGCTTAGGAAACTGACAAGAACAGTAGCTTCTCTTCAGTCCAATACACTGTACTGCTGGGAACAGACGCGAGTGCTATTTACACTCTGTATGGCAATGGGAACGCAATAGTGACTCTTCTTAGCAGAAAACAACTCTTGCTCGTAGGACCATAAACTGCATGGGACTCAACTCCGTTTAGGACTGGGAAACAAACGCTAGCTCGCCTTGCAAGAAACACACTCTGCTTTTGAGAAAACAGCACTCTTCTACTCTCCTGTGTTTCCTATAGGGCCAGAACAGTGAGCTTGCTCAGAACAAAAGAACTGTGCTTCCTACACACACGGGGCATATCTAGTTCAACTCTGCTTAGGAAACTGACAAGAACAGTAGCTTCTCTTCAGTCCAATACACTGTACTTGCTGGGAAAAGACGCGAGTGCTATTTGCACTGTGTATGGCAATGGGAGCGCAATAGTGACTCTTCTTAGCAGAAAACAACTCTTGCTCGTAGGACCAGAAACTGCATGGGATTCAACTCCATTTACTACTGGGAAACACATGCTAGCTCGCCTTACAAGAAATACACTCTGCTTATGAGAAAACAGCACTCTTCTACTCTCCTGTGTTTCCTATAGGGCCAGAACAGTGAGCTTGCTCAGAACAAAAGAACTGTGCTTCCTACACACACGGGGCATATCTAGTTCAACTCTGCTTAGGAAACTGACAAGAACAGTAGCTTCTCTTCAGTCCAATACACTGTACTTGCTGGGAAAAGACGCGAGTGCTATTTGCACTGTGTATGGCAAAGGGAGCGCAATAGTGACTCTTCTTAGCAGAAAACAACTCTTGCTCGTAGGACCAGAATCTGCATGGGATTCAACTCCGTTTAGGACTGGGAAACAAACGCTAGCTCGCCTTGCAAGAAACACACTCTGCTTTTGAGAAAACAGCACTCTTCTACTCTCCTGTGTTTCCTATAGGGCCAGAACAGTGAGCTTGCTCAGAACAAAAGAACTGTGCTTCCTACACACACGGGCCATATCTAGTTCAACTCTGCTTAGGAAACTGACAAGAACAGTAGCTTCTCTACAGTCCAATACACTGTACTTGCTGGGAACAGACGCGAGTGCTATTTGCACTGTGTATGGCAATGGGAGCGCAATAGTGACTCTTCTTTGCAGAAAACAACTCTTGCTCATAGGACCAGAAACTGCATGTGATTCAGCTCCGTTTAGGACTGGGAAACAAACGCTAGCTCGCTTTGCAAGAAACACACTCTGCTTTTGAGAAAACAGCACTCTTCTACTCTCCTGTGTTTCCTATAGGGCCAGAACAGTGAGCTTGCTCAGAACAAAAGAACTGTGCTTCCTACACACACGGGCCATATCTAGTTCAACTCTGCTTAGGAAACTGACAAGAACAGTAGCTTCTCTTCAGTCCAATACACTGTACTTTTGGGAACAGATGCGAGTGCTATTTGTACTCTGTATGGCAATGGGAGAGCAATAATGACTCTTCTTAGCAGAAAACAACTCTTGCTCGTAGGACCAGAAACTGCATGGGATTCAACTCCATTTAGGACTGGGAAACAAACGATAGCTCGCCTTGCAAGAAACACACTCTGCTTTTGAGAAAACAGCACTCTTCTACTCTCCTGTGTTTCCTATAGGGCCAGAACAGTGAGCTTGCTCAGAACAAAAGAACTGTGCTTCCTACACACACGGGGCATATCTAGTTCAACTCTGCTTAGGAAACTGACAAGAACAGTAGCTTCTCTTCAGTCCAATACACTGTACTTGCTGGGAACAGACGCGAGTGCTATTTGCAGTGTGTATGGCAATGGGAGCGCTATATTGACTCTTCTTAGCAGAAAACACCTCTTGCTTGTAGGACCAGAAACTGCATGGGATTCAACTCCGTTTAGGACTGGGAAACAAACGCTAGCTTGCCTTGCAAGAAACACACTCTGCTTTTGAGAAAACAGCACTCGTCTACTCTCCTGTGTTTCCTATAGGGCCAGAACAGTGAGCTTGCTCAGAACAAAAGAACTGTGAGCTTGCTCAGAACAAAAGAACTGTGCTTCCTACACACACGGGGCATATCTAGTTCAACTCTGCTTAGGAAACTGACAAGAACAGTAGCTTCTCTTCAGTCCAATACACTGTACTGCTGGGAACAGACGCGAGTGCTATTTACACTCTGTAGGGCAATGGGAACGCAATAGTGACTCTTCTTAGCAGAAAACAACTCTTGCTCATAGGACCATAAACTGCATGGGACTCAACTCCGTTTAGGACTGGGAAACAAACGCTAGCTCGCCTTGCAAGAAACACACTCTGCTTTTGAGAAAACAGCCCTCTTCTACTCTCCTGTGTTTCCAATAGGGCCAGAACAGTGAGCTTGCTCAGAACAAAGAACTGTGCTTCCTACACACACGGGGCATATCTAGTTCAACTCTGCTTAGGAAACTGACAAGAACAGTAGCTTCTCTTCAGTCCAATACACTGTACTTGCTGGGAACAGACGCGAGTGCTATTTGCACTGTGTATGGCAATGGGAGCGCAATAGTGACTCTTCTTAGCAGAAAACAACTCTTGCTCGTAGGACCAGAAACTGCATGGGTTTCAACTCCGTTTAGGACTGGGAAACAAACGCTAGCTCGCCTTGCAAGAAACACACTCTGCTTTTGAGAAAACAGCACTCTTCTACTCTCCTGTGTTTCCTATAGGGCCAGAACAGTGAGCTTTCTCAGAACAAAAGAACTGTGCTTCCTACACACACGGGGCATATCTAGTTCAACTCTGCTTAGGAAACTGACAAGAACAGTAGCTTCTCTTCAGTCCAATACACTGTACTTGCTGGGAACAGACGCGAGGGCTATTTGCACTGTGTATGGCAATGGGAGCACAATAGTGACCCTTCTTAGCAGAAAACAACTCTTGCTCATAGGAGCAGAAACTGCATGGCATTCAACTCCGTTTAGGACTGGGAAACAAACGCTAGCTCGCCTTGCAAGAAACACACTCTGCTTTTGAGAAAACAGCACTCTTCTACTCTCCTGTGTTTCCTATAGGGCCAGAACAGTGAGCCTGCTCAGAACAAAAGAACTGTGCTTCCTACACACACGGGGCATATCTAGTTCAACTCTGCTTAGGAAACTGACAAGAACAGTAGCTTCTCTTCAGTCCAATACACTGTACTTGCTGGGAACAGACGCGAGTGCTATTTGCACTGTGTATGGCAATGGGAGCGCAATAGTGACTCTTCTTAGCAGAAAACAACTCTTGCTCGTAGGACCAGAATCTGCATGGGATTCAACTCCGTTTAGGACTGGGAAACAAACGCTAGCTCGCCTTGCAAGAAACACACTCTGCTTTTGAGAAAACAGCACTCTTCTACTCTCCTGTGTTTCCTATAGGGCCAGAACAGTGAGCTTGCTCAGAACAAAAGAACTGTGCTTCCTACACACACGGGGCATATCTAGTTCAACTCTGCTTAGGAAACTGACAAGAACAGTATCTTCTCTTCAGTCCAATACACTCTACTTGCTGGGAACCGACGCGAGTGCTATTTGCACTGTGTATGGCAATGGGAGCGCAATAGTGACTCTTCTTTGCAGAAAACAACTCTTGCTCATAGGACCAGAAACTGCATGTGATTCAGCTCCATTTAGGACTGGGAAAGAAACGCTAGCTCGCTTTGCAAGAAACACACTCTGCTTTTGAGAAAACAGCACTCTTCTACTCTCCTGTGTTTCCTATAGGGCCAGAACAGTGAGCTTGCTCAGAACAAAAGAACTGTGCTTCCTACACACACGGGCCATATCTAGTTCAACTCTGCTTAGGAAACTGACAAGAACAGTAGCTTCTCTTCAGTCCAATACACTGTACTTTTGGGAACAGATGCGAGTGCTATTTGCACTCTGTATGGCAATGGGAGAGCAATAGTGACTCTTCTTAGCAGAAAACAACTCTTGCTCGTAGGACCAGAAACTGCATGGGATTCAACTCCGTTTAGGACTGGGAAACAAACGATAGCTCGCCTTGCAAGAAACACACTCTGCTTTTGAGAAAACAGCACTCTTCTACTCTCCTGTGTTTCCTATAGGGCCAGAACAGTGAGCTTGCTCAGAACAAAAGAACTGTGCTTCCTACACACACGGGGCATATCTAGTTCAACTCTGCTTAGGAAACTGACAAGAACAGTAGCTTCTCTTCAGTCCAATACACTGTACTTGCTGGGAACAGACGCGAGTGCTATTTGCAGTGTGTATGGCAATGGGAGCGCTATATTGACTCTTCTTTGCAAAAACAACTCTTGCTAGTAGGAGAAGAAACTGCATGGGATTCAACTCCGTTTAGGACTGGGAAACAAACGCTAGCTTGCCTTGCAAGAAACACACTCTGCTTTTGAGAAAACAGCACTCGTCTCTTCTCCTGTGTTTCCTATAGGGCCAGAACAGTGAGCTTGCTCAGAACAAAAGAACTGTGAGCTTGCTCAGAACAAAAGAACTGTGCTTCCTACACACACGGGGCATATCTAGTTCAACTCTGCTTAGGAAACTGACAAGAACAGTAGCTTCTCTTCAGTCCAATACACTGTACTGCTGGGAACAGACGCAAGTGCTATTTGCACTGAGTATGGCAATGGGAGCGCAATAGTGACTCTTCTTTGCAAAAACAACTCTTGCTAGTAGGAGAAGAAACTGCATGGGATTCAACTCCGTTTAGGACTGGGAAACAAACGCTAGCTCGCCTTGCAAGAAACACACTCTGCTTTTGAGAAAACAGCACTCTTCTACTCTCCTGTGTTTCCTATAGGGCCAGAACAGTGAGCTTGCTCAGAACAAAAGAACTGTGCTTCCTACACACACGGGGCATATCTAGTTCAACTCTACTTAGGAAACTGACAAGAACAGTAGCTTCTCTTCAGTCCAATACACTGTACTTGCTGGGAACAGACGGGAGTGCTATTTGCACTGTGTATGGCAATGGGAGCGCAATAGTGACTCTTCTTAGCAGAAAACAACTCTTGCTCGTAGGACCAGAATCTGCATGGGATTCAACTCCGTTTAGGACTGGGAAACAAACGTTAGCTCGCCTTGCAAGAAACACACTCTGCTTTTGAGAAAACAGCACTCTTCTACTCTCCTGTGTTTCCTATAGGGCCAGAACAGTGAGCTTGCTCAGAACAAAAGAACTGTGCTTCCTACACACACGGGCCATATCTAGTTCAACTCTGCTTAGGAAACTGACAAGAACAGTAGCTTCTCTTCAGTCCAATACACTGTACTTGCTGGGAACAGACGCGAGTGCTATTTGCAGTGTGTATGGCAATGGGAGCGCTATATTGACCCTTCTTAGCAGAAAACACCTCTTGCTTGTAGGACCAGAAACTGCATGGGATTCAACTCCGTTTAGGACTGGGAAACAAACGCTAGCTTGCCTTGCAAGAAACACACTCTGCTTTTGAGAAAACAGCACTGGTCTCCTCTCCTGTGTTTCCTATAGGGCCAAAACAGTGAGCTTGCTCAGAACAAAAGAACTGTGAGCTTGCTCAGAACAAAAGAACTGTGCTTCCTACACACACGGGGCATATCTAGTTCAACTCTGCTTAGGAAACTGACAAGAACAGTAGCTTCTCTTCAGTCCAATACACTGTACTTGCTGGGAAGAGACGCGAGTGCTATTTGCACTGTGTATGGCAATGGGAGCGCAATAGTGACTCTTCTTTGCAGAAAACAACTCTTGCTCATAGGACCAGAAACTGCATGTGATTCAGCTCCATTTAGGACTGGGAAAGAAACGCTAGCTTGCTTTGCAAGAAACACACTCTGCTTTTGAGAAAACAGCACTCTTCTACTCTCCTGTGTTTCCTATAGGGCCAGAACAGTGAGCTTGCTCAGAACAAAAGAACTGTGCTTCCTACACACACGGGCCATATCTAGTTCAACTCTGCTTAGGAAACTGACAAGAACAGTAGCTTCTCTTCAGTCCAATACACTGTACTTTTGGGAACAGATGCGAGTGCTATTTGCACTCTGTATGGCAATGGGAGAGCAATAGTGACTCTTCTTAGCAGAAAACAACTCTTGCTCGTAGGACCAGAAACTGCATGGGATTCAACTCCGTTTAGGACTGGGAAACAAACGATAGCTCGCCTTGCAAGAAACACACTCTGCTTTTGAGAAAACAGCACTCTTCTACTCTCCTGTGTTTCCTATAGGGCCAGAACAGTGAGCTTGCTCAGAACAAAAGAACTGTGCTTCCTACACACACGGGGCATATCTAGTTCAACTCTGCTTAGGAAACTGACAAGAACAGTAGCTTCTCTTCAGTCCAATACACTGTACTTGCTGGGAACAGACGCGAGTGCTATTTGCAGTGTGTATGGCAATGGGAGCGCTATATTGACTCTTCTTTGCAAAAACAACTCTTGCTAGTAGGAGAAGAAACTGCATGGGATTCAACTCCGTTTAGGACTGGGAAACAAACGCTAGCTTGCCTTGCAAGAAACACACTCTGCTTTTGAGAAAACAGCACTCGTCTCCTCTCCTGTGTTTCCTATAGGGCCAGAACAGTGAGCTTGCTCAGAACAAAAGAACTGTGAGCTTGCTCAGAACAAAAGAACTGTGCTTCCTACACACACGGGGCATATCTAGTTCAACTCTGCTTAGGAAACTGACAAGAACAGTAGCTTCTCTTCAGTCCAATACACTGTACTGCTGGGAACAGACGCAAGTGCTATTTGCACTGAGTATGGCAATGGGAGCGCAATAGTGACTCTTCTTTGCAAAAACAACTCTTGCTAGTAGGAGAAGAAACTGCATGGGATTCAACTCCGTTTAGGACTGGGAAACAAACGCTAGCTCGCCTTGCAAGAAACACACTCTGCTTTTGAGAAAACAGCACTCTTCTACTCTCCTGTGTTTCCTATAGGGCCAGAACAGTGAGCTTGCTCAGAACAAAAGAACTGTGCTTCCTACACACACGGGGCATATCTAGTTCAACTCTGCTTAGGAAACTGACAAGAACAGTAGCTTCTCTTCAGTCCAATACACTGTACTTGCTGGGAACAGACGCGAGTGCTATTTGCACTGTGTATGGCAATGGGAGCACAAGAGTGACTCTTCTTAGCAGAAAACAACTCTTGCTCGTAGGACCAGAATCTGCATGGGATTCAACTCCGTTTAGGACTGGGAAACAAACGCTAGCTCGCCTTGCAAGAAACACACTCTGCTTTTGAGAAAACAGCACTCTTCTACTCTCCTGTGTTTCCTATAGGGCCAGAACAGTGAGCTTGCTCAGAACAAAAGAACTGTGCTTCCTACACACACGGGGCATATCTAGTTCATCTCTGCTTAGGAAACTGACAAGAACAGTAGCTTCTCTTCAGTCCAATACACTGTACTTGCTGGGAACAGACGCGAGTGCTATTTGCACTGTGTATGGCAATGGGAGCACAATAGTGACCCTTCTTAGCAGAAAACAACTCTTGCTCGTAGGAGCAGAAACTGCATGGCATTCAACTCCGTTTAGGACTGGGAAACAAACGCTAGCTCGCCTTGCAAGAAACACACTCTGCTTTTGAGAAAACAGCACTCTTCTACTCTCCTGTGTTTCCTATAGGGCCAGAACAGTGAGCCTGCTCAGAACAAAAGAACTGTGCTTCCTACACACACGGGGCATATCTAGTTCAACTCTGCTTAGGAAACTGACAAGAACAGTAGCTTCTCTTCAGTCCAATACACTGTACTTGCTGGGAACAGACGCGAGTGCTATTTTCACTGAGTATGGCAATGGGAGCACAATAGTGACTCATCTTTGCAGAAAACAACTCTTGCTAGTAGGAGCAGAAACTGCATGGGATTCAACTCCGTTTAGGAATGGGAAACAAACGCTAGCTCGCCTTGCAAGAAACACACTCTGCTTTTGAGAAAACAGCACTCTTCTACTCTCCTGTGTTTCCTATAGGGCCAGAACAGTGAGCTTGCTCAGAACAAAAGAACTGTGCTTCCTACACACACGGGGCATATCTAGTTCAACTCTGCTTAGGAAACTGACAAGAACAGTAGCTTCTCTTCAGTCCAATACACTGTACTTGCTGGGAACAGACGCGAGTGCTATTTGCACTGTGTATGGCAATGGGAGCGCAATAGTGACCCTTCTTAGCAGAAAACAACTCTTGCTCGTAGGAGCAGAAACTGTATGGCATTCAACTCCGTTTAGGACTGGGAAACAAACGCTAGCTCGCCTTGCAAGAAACACACTCTGCTTTTGAGAAAACAGCACTCTTCTACTCTCCTGTGTTTCCTATAGGGCCAGAACAGTGAGCCTGCTCAGAACAAAAGAACTGTGCTTCCTACACACACGGGGCATATCTAGTTCAACTCTGCTTAGGAAACTGACAAGAACAGTAGCTTCTCTTCAGTCCAATACACTGTACTTGCTGGGAACAGACGCGAGTGCTATTTGCACTGAGTATGGCAATGGGAGCGCAATAGTGACTCTTCTTTGCAGAAAACAACTCTTGCTAGTAGGAGCAGAAACTGCATGGGATTCAACTCCGTTTAGGACTGGGAAACAAACGCTAGCTCGCCTTGCAAGAAACACACTCTGCTTTTGAGAAAACAGCACTCTTCTACTCTCCTGTGTTTCCTATAGGGCCAGAACAGTGAGCTTGCTCAGAACAAAAGAACTGTGCTTCCTACACACACGGGGCATATCTAGTTCAACTCTGCTTAGGAAACTGACAAGAACAGTAGCTTCTCTTCAGTCCAATACACTGTACTTGCTGGGAACAGACGCGAGTGCTATTTGCACTGAGTATGGCAATGGGAGCGCAATAGTGACTCTTCTTTGCAGAAAACAACTCTTGCTAGTAGGAGCAGAAACTGCATGGGATTCAACTCCGTTTAGGACTGGGAAACAAACGCTAGCTCGCCTTGCAAGAAACACACTCTGCTTTTGAGAAAACAGCACTCTTCTACTCTCCTGTGTTTCCTATAGGGCCAGAACAGTGAGCCTGCTCAGAACAAAAGAACTGTGCTTCCTACACACACGGGGCATATCTAGTTCAACTCTGCTTAGGAAACTGACAAGAACAGTAGCTTCTCTTCAGTCCAATACACTGTACTTGCTGGGAACAGACGTGAGGGCTATTTGCACTGTGTATGGCAATGGGAGCACAATAGTGACCCTTCTTAGCAGAAAACAACTCTTGCTCATAGGAGCAGAAACTGCATGGCATTCAACTCCGTTTAGGACTGGGAAACAAACGCTAGCTCGCCTTGCAAGAAACACACTCTGCTTTTGAGAAAACAGCACTCGTCTCCTCTCCTGTGTTTCCTATAGGGCCAGAACAGTGAGCTTGCTCAGAACAAAAGAACTGTGAGCTTGCTCAGAACAAAAGAACTGTGCTTCCTACACACACGGGGCATATCTAGTTCAACTCTGCTTAGGAAACTGACAAGAACAGTAGCTTCTCTTCAGTCCAATACACTGTACTGCTGGGAACAGACGCAAGTGCTATTTGCACTGAGTATGGCAATGGGAGCGCAATAGTGACTCTTCTTTGCAAAAACAACTCTTGCTAGTAGGAGAAGAAACTGCATGGGATTCAACTCCGTTTAGGACTGGGAAACAAACGCTAGCTCGCCTTGCAAGAAACACACTCTGCTTTTGAGAAAACAGCACTCTTCTACTCTCCTGTGTTTCCTATAGGGCCAGAACAGTGAGCTTGCTCAGAACAAAAGAACTGTGCTTCCTACACACACGGGGCATATCTAGTTCAACTCTGCTTAGGAAACTGACAAGAACAGTAGCTTCTCTTCAGTCCAATACACTGTACTTGCTGGGAACAGACGCGAGTGCTATTTGCACTGTGTATGGCAATGGGAGCACAAGAGTGACTCTTCTTAGCAGAAAACAACTCTTGCTCGTAGGACCAGAATCTGCATGGGATTCAACTCCGTTTAGGACTGGGAAACAAACGCTAGCTCGCCTTGCAAGAAACACACTCTGCTTTTGAGAAAACAGCACTCTTCTACTCTCCTGTGTTTCCTATAGGGCCAGAACAGTGAGCTTGCTCAGAACAAAAGAACTGTGCTTCCTACACACACGGGGCATATCTAGTTCATCTCTGCTTAGGAAACTGACAAGAACAGTAGCTTCTCTTCAGTCCAATACACTGTACTTGCTGGGAACAGACGCGAGTGCTATTTGCACTGTGTATGGCAATGGGAGCACAATAGTGACCCTTCTTAGCAGAAAACAACTCTTGCTCGTAGGAGCAGAAACTGCATGGCATTCAACTCCGTTTAGGACTGGGAAACAAACGCTAGCTCGCCTTGCAAGAAACACACTCTGCTTTTGAGAAAACAGCACTCTTCTACTCTCCTGTGTTTCCTATAGGGCCAGAACAGTGAGCCTGCTCAGAACAAAAGAACTGTGCTTCCTACACACACGGGGCATATCTAGTTCAACTCTGCTTAGGAAACTGACAAGAACAGTAGCTTCTCTTCAGTCCAATACACTGTACTTGCTGGGAACAGACGCGAGTGCTATTTTCACTGAGTATGGCAATGGGAGCACAATAGTGACTCATCTTTGCAGAAAACAACTCTTGCTAGTAGGAGCAGAAACTGCATGGGATTCAACTCCGTTTAGGAATGGGAAACAAACGCTAGCTCGCCTTGCAAGAAACACACTCTGCTTTTGAGAAAACAGCACTCTTCTACTCTCCTGTGTTTCCTATAGGGCCAGAACAGTGAGCTTGCTCAGAACAAAAGAACTGTGCTTCCTACACACACGGGGCATATCTAGTTCAACTCTGCTTAGGAAACTGACAAGAACAGTAGCTTCTCTTCAGTCCAATACACTGTACTTGCTGGGAACAGACGCGAGTGCTATTTGCACTGTGTATGGCAATGGGAGCGCAATAGTGACCCTTCTTAGCAGAAAACAACTCTTGCTCGTAGGAGCAGAAACTGTATGGCATTCAACTCCGTTTAGGACTGGGAAACAAACGCTAGCTCGCCTTGCAAGAAACACACTCTGCTTTTGAGAAAACAGCACTCTTCTACTCTCCTGTGTTTCCTATAGGGCCAGAACAGTGAGCCTGCTCAGAACAAAAGAACTGTGCTTCCTACACACACGGGGCATATCTAGTTCAACTCTGCTTAGGAAACTGACCAGAACAGTAGCTTCTCTTCAGTCCAATACACTGTACTTGCTGGGAACAGACGCGAGTGCTATTTGCACTGAGTATGGCAATGGGAGCGCAATAGTGACTCTTCTTTGCAGAAAACAACTCTTGCTAGTAGGAGCAGAAACTGCATGGGATTCAACTCCGTTTAGGACTGGGAAACAAACGCTAGCTCGCCTTGCAAGAAACACACTCTGCTTTTGAGAAAACAGCACTCTTCTACTCTCCTGTGTTTCCTATAGGGCCAGAACAGTGAGCTTGCTCAGAACAAAAGAACTGTGCTTCCTACACACACGGGGCATATCTAGTTCAACTCTGCTTAGGAAACTGACAAGAACAGTAGCTTCTCTTCAGTCCAATACACTGTACTTGCTGGGAACAGACGCGAGTGCTATTTGCACTGAGTATGGCAATGGGAGCGCAATAGTGACTCTTCTTTGCAGAAAACAACTCTTGCTAGTAGGAGCAGAAACTGCATGGGATTCAACTCCATTTAGGACTGGGAAACAAACGCTAGCTCGCCTTGCAAGAAACACACTCTGCTTTTGAGAAAACAGCACTCTTCTACTCTCCTGTGTTTCCTATAGGGCCAGAACAGTGAGCCTGCTCAGAACAAAAGAACTGTGCTTCCTACACACACGGGGCATATCTAGTTCAACTCTGCTTAGGAAACTGACAAGAACAGTAGCTTCTCTTCAGTCCAATACACTGTACTTGCTGGGAACAGACGCGAGGGCTATTTGCACTGTGTATGGCAATGGGAGCACAATAGTGACCCTTCTTAGCAGAAAACAACTCTTGCTCATAGGAGCAGAAACTGCATGGCATTCAACTCCGTTTAGGACTGGGAAACAAACGCTAGCTCGCCTTGCAAGAAACACACTCTGCTTTTGAGAAAACAGCACTCTTCTACTCTCCTGTGTTTCCTATAGGGCCAGAACAGTGAGCCTGCTCAGAACAAAAGAACTGTGCTTCCTACACACACGGGGCATATCTAGTTCAACTCTGCTTAGGAAACTGACAAGAACAGTAGCTTCTCTTCAGTCCAATACACTGTACTTGCTGGGAACAGACGCGAGTGCTATTTGCACTGTGTATGGCAATGGGAGCGCAATAGTGACTCTTCTTAGCAGAAAACAACTCTTGCTCGTAGGACCAGAATCTGCATGGGATTCAACTCCGTTTAGGACTGGGAAACAAACGCTAGCTCGCCTTGCAAGAAACACACTCTGCTTTTGAGAAAACAGCACTCTTCTACTCTCCTGTGTTTCCTATAGGGCCAGAACAGTGAGCTTGCTCAGAACAAAAGAACTGTGCTTCCTACACACACGGGGCATATCTAGTTCAACTCTGCTTAGGAAACTGACAAGAACAGTATCTTCTCTTCAGTCCAATACACTCTACTTGCTGGGAAGAGACGCGAGTGCTATTTGCACTGTGTATGGCAATGGTAGCGCAATAGTGACTCTTCTTAGCAGAAAACAACTCTTGCTCGTAGGACCAGAATCTGCATAGGATTCAACTCCATTTACGACTGGGAAACAAATGCTAGCTCACCTTGCAAGAAACACACTCTGCTTTTGAGAAAACAGCACTCTTCTACTCTCCTGTGTTTCTTATAGGGCCAGAACAGTGAGCCTGCTCAGAACAAAAGAACTGTGCTTCCTACACACACGGGGCATATCTAGTTCAACTCTGCTTAGGAAACTGACAAGAACAGTAGCTTCTCTTCAGTCCAATACACTGTACTTGCTGGGAACAGACGCGAGTGCTATTTGCACTGTGTATGGCAAAGGGAGCGCAATAGTGACTCTTCTTAGCAGAAAACAACTCTTGCTCGTAGGACCAGAATCTGCATGGGATTCAACTCCGTTTAGGACTGGGAAACAAACGCTAGCTCGCCTTGCAAGAAACACACTCTGCTTTTGAGAAAACAGCACTCTTCTACTCTCCTGTCTTTCCTATAGGGCCAGAACAGTGAGCTTGCTCAGAACAAAAGAACTGTGCTTCCTACACACAAGGGGCATATCTAGTTCAACTCTGCTTAGGAAACTGACAAGAACAGTAGCTTCTCTTCAGTCCAATACACTGTACTTGCTGGGAACAGACGCGAGTGCTATTTGCACTGTGTATGGCAATGGGAGCGCAATAGTGACTCTTCTTTGCAGAAAACAACTCTTGCTCATAGGACCAGAAACTGCATGTGATTCAGCTCCATTTAGGACTGGGAAAGAAACGCCAGCTCGCTTTGCAAGAAACACACTCTGCTTTTGAGAAAACAGCACTCTTCTACTCTCCTGTGTTTCCTATAGGGCCAGAACAGTGAGCTTGCTCAGAACAAAAGAACTGTGCTTCCTACACACACGGGGCATATCTAGTTCAACTCTGCTTAGGAAACTGACAAGAACAGTAGCTTCTCTTCAGTCCAATACACTGTACTTGCTGGGAACAGACGCGAGTGCTATTTGCAGTGTGTATGGCAATGGGAGCGCTATATTGACTCTTCTTTGCAAAAACAACTCTTGCTAGTAGGAGAAGAAACTGCATGGGATTCAACTCCGTTTAGGACTGGGAAACAAACGCTAGCTTGCCTTGCAAGAAACACACTCTGCTTTTGAGAAAACAGCACTCGTCTCCTCTCCTGTGTTTCCTATAGGGCCAGAACAGTGAGCTTGCTCAGAACAAAAGAACTGTGAGCTTGCTCAGAACAAAAGAACTGTGCTTCCTACACACACGGGCATATCTAGTTCAACTCTGCTTAGGAAACTGACAAGAACAGTAGCTTCTCTTCAGTCCAATACACTGTACTGCTGGGAACAGACGCAAGTGCTATTTGCACTGAGTATGGCAATGGGAGCGCAATAGTGACTCTTCTTTGCAAAAACAACTCTTGCTAGTAGGAGAAGAAACTGCATGGGATTCAACTCCGTTTAGGACTGGGAAACAAACGCTAGCTCGCCTTGCAAGAAACACATTCTGCTTTTGAGAAAACAGCACTCTTCTACTCTCCTGTGTTTCCTATAGGGCCAGAACAGTGAGCTTGCTCAGAACAAAAGAACTGTGCTTCCTACACACACGGGGCATATCTAGTTCAACTCTGCTTAGGAAACTGACAAGAACAGTAGCTTCTCTTCAGTCCAATACACTGTACTTGCTGGGAACAGACGCGAGTGCTATTTGCACTGTGTATGGCAATGGGAGCACAAGAGTGACTCTTCTTAGCAGAAAACAACTCTTGCTCGTAGGACCAGAATCTGCATGGGATTCAACTCCGTTTAGGACTGGGAAACAAACGCTAGCTCGCCTTGCAAGAAACACACTCTGCTTTTGAGAAAACAGCACTCTTCTACTCTCCTGTGTTTCCTATAGGGCCAGAACAGTGAGCTTGCTCAGAACAAAAGAACTGTGCTTCCTACACACACGGGGCATATCTAGTTCATCTCTGCTTAGGAAACTGACAAGAACAGTAGCTTCTCTTCAGTCCAATACACTGTACTTGCTGGGAACAGACGCGAGTGCTATTTGCACTGTGTATGGCAATGGGAGCACAATAGTGAACCTTCTTAGCAGAAAACAACTCTTGCTCGTAGGAGCAGAAACTGCATGGCATTCAACTCCGTTTAGGACTGGGAAACAAACGCTAGCTCGCCTTGCAAGAAACACACTCTGCTTTTGAGAAAACAGCACTCTTCTACTCTCCTGTGTTTCCTATAGGGCCAGAACAGTGAGCCTGCTCAGAACAAA
>NW_026736678.1:0-62000 GCF_949786415.1 Peromyscus eremicus | reverse complement strand
ATGTACAGTGTATTGGACTGAAGAGGAGCTACTGTTCTTGTCAGTTTCCTAAGCAGAGTTGAACTAGATATGGCCCGTTTCTGCGGAAGCACAGTTCTTTTGTTCTGAGCAAGCTCACTGTTCTGGCCCTATAGGAAACACAGTAGAGTAGAAGAGTGCTCATTTCTCAAAAGCAGAGTGTGTTTCTTGTAAGGTGAGCTAGCGTTTGTTTACCAGTTCTAAATGGAGTTGAATTACATGGAGGTTCTTGTCCTATGAGCAAGAGTTGTTTTCTGGTAAGAAGAGTCACTATTGCGATGGTACTGCCATACACAGTGCAAACAACACTTGCTACTGTTCTTTGCAAGTACAGTGTATTGGACAGAAGAGGAGCTGCTGTTCTTGTCAGTTTCCTAAGCAGAGTTGAACTAGATATGGCCCGTGTGTGTAGGAAGCACAGTTCTTTTGTTCTGAGCAAGCTCACTGTTCGGACCCCATAGGAAACACTGTAGAGTAGAAGAGTGCTCTTTTCTCAAAAGCAGAGTGTGTTTCTTGTAAGGCGAGCTAGTGTTTCTTTTCCAGTCAGAAATGGAGTTGATTCCCATGCAGTTTCTGGTCCTACCTGCAAGAGTTGTTTTCTGGTAAGAAGAGTCACTATTGCGCTCCCATTGTCATACACAGGGCAAATAGCACTCCCGTCTGTTCCCAGCAATTACAGTGTATTGGACTGAAGAGGATCTACTATTCTTGTCAGTTTTTTAAGCAGAATTGAACTAGATATGACTGTGTGAGTAGGGAGCACAGTTCTTTTGTTCTGAGCAAGCTCACTGTTTTGGCCCTATAGGAAACACAATAGAGTAGAAGAGTGCTCTTTTCTCAAAAGTAGTGTGTGTTTCTTGTAAGGCGAGCTAGCGTTTGTTTCCCAATCCTAAATGGAGTTGAATCACATGTAGTTTTGGGTCCTACGAGCAAGATTTGTTTTCTGGTAAGAAGAGTCACTATTGCGTTCCCATTGCCATACACAGTGCAAATAGCACTCGCGTCTGTTCACAGCAAGTACAGTGTATTGGACTGAAGATGAGCTACTGTTCTTGTCAGTTTCCTAAGCAGAGTTGAACTAGATATGGCCCCTGTGTGTAGGAAGCACAGTTCTTTTGTTCTGAGCAAGCTCACTGTTCAGACACCATAGGAAACACAGTAGAGTAGAAGAGTGCTCTTTTCTCAAAAGCAGAGTGTGTTTCTTGTAAGGTGAGCTAGCGTTTGTTTCCCAGTCCGAAACGGAGTTGAATCCCATGGAGTTTCTGGTCCTAAGAGCAAGAGGTGTTTTGTGGTGAGAAGAGTCACTATTGTGCTCCCATTGCCATATAGAGGACAAATAGCACTCGCGTCTGTTCCCAGCAAGTACAGTGTATTGGACTGAAGAGGATCTACTGTTCTTGTCAGTTTCCTAAGCAGAGTTGAACTAGATATGGCCCGTGTGTGTAGGAAGCACAGTTCTTTTGTTCTGAGCAAGCTCACTGTTTGGACCCCAAAGGAAACACAGTAGAGAAGAAGAGTGCTCTTTTCTCAAAAGCAGAGTGTGTTTCTTGTAAGGCGAGCTAACGTTTGTTTCGCAGTCCTAAATGGAGTTGAATCACATGCAGTTTCTGGTCCTACGAGCAAGAGTTGTTTTCTGGTAAGAAGAGTCACTATTGTGCTCCCATTGTCATACACAGGGCAAATAGCACTGGCGTCTATTCCCAGCATGTACAGTGTATTGGACTGAAGAAGATCTACTGTTCTTGTCAGTCCTAAGCAGAATTGAACTAGATATGTCCGTGTGTGTAGGATGCACAGTTCTTTTGTTCTGAGCAAGCTCACTCTTTTGGCCCTATCGTAAACACATTAGAGTAGAAGAGTGTCCTTTTCACAAAAGCAGAGTGTGTTTCTTGTAAGGCATGCTAGTGTTTGTTTTTCAGTCCTAAATGGAGTTGAATCACATGCAGTTTCTGGTCCTACGAGCAAGAGTTGTTTTCTGGTAAGAAGAGTCACTATTGTGCTCCCATTGTCATACACAGGGCAAATAGCACTGGCGTCTTTTCCGAGCATGTACAGTGTATTTGACTGAAGAGGATCTACTGTCCTTGTCATTTTCCTAAGCAGAATTGATCTAGATATGGCCCGAGTGTGTAGGAAGCACAGTTCTTTTGTTCTGAGCTAGCTCACTGTTTTGGCCCTATAGGAAACACAATAGAGTAGAAGAGTGCTCTTTTCTCAAAAGCAGAGTGTGTTTCTTGTAAGGCGAGATAGAGTTTGTTTCCCAGTCCTAAATGGAGTTGAATCACATGTAGTTTTTGGTCCTACGAGCAAGAGATGTTTTCTGGTAAGAAGGGTCACTATTGCGCTCCCATTGCCATACACTGAGGAAATAGCACTCGCGTCTGTTCCCAGCAAGTACAGTGTATTGGACTGAAGATGAGCTACTGTTCTTGTAAGTTTCCTAAGCAGAGTTGAACTAGATATGGCCCCTGTGTGTATTTAGCACACAGTTCTTTTGTTCTGAGCAAGCGCACTGTTCAGACCCCATAGGAAACACAGTAGAGTAGAAGAGTGCTGTTTTCTCAAAAGCAGAGTGTGTTTCTTGTAAGGTGAGCTAGCGTTTGTTTCCCAGTCTGAAATGGAGTTGAATCCCATGCAGTTTCGGGTCCTACGAGCAAGAGTTGTTTTCTGGTAAGAAGAGTCTCTATTGTGCTCCAATTGCCACATACACTGCAAATAGCACTCGCGTCTGTTCCCAGCAAGTACAGTGTATTGGACTGAAGAGGAGCTACTGTTCTTGTCAGTTTCCTAAGCAGAGTTTAACTAGATATGGCCCGTTTGTGTAGGAAGCACAGTTCTTTTGTTCTGAGAAAGCTCACTGTTCTGGCAATATAGGAAACACAGTAGAGTAGAAGAGTGATCTTTTCTCAAAACCAGAGTGTGTTTCTTGTAAGGCGAGATAGTGTTTGTTTCCCAGTCCAAAATGGAGTTGAATCACAAGCAGTTTTTGGTCCTACGAGAAAGAGTTGTTTTCTGGTAAGAAGAGTCACTATTGCGCTCCCATTGCCATACACAGTGCAAATAGCACTCACGTCTGTTCGCAGCAAGTACAGTGTATTGGACTGAAGATGAGCTACTGTTCTTGTCAATTTCCTAAGCAGAATTGAACTAGATATGGCCCGTGTGTGTAGGAAGCACAGTTCTTTTGTTCTCAGCAAGCTCACTGTTCGGATCCCATAGGAAACACTGTAGAGTAGAAGAGTGCTCTTTTCTCAAAAGCAGAGTGTGTTTCTTGTAAGGCGAGCTAGTGTTTGTTTTCCAGTCAGAAACGGAGTTGATTCCCATGCAGTTTCTGGTCCTACGTGCAAGAGTTGTTTTCTGGTAAGAAGAGTCACTATTGCGCTCCCATTGTCATACACAGGGCAAATAGCACTCTCGTCTGTTCCCAGCAAGTACAGTGTATTGGACTGAAGATGAGCTACTGTTCTTGTCAGTTTCCTAAGCAGACTTGAACTAGAATTGGCCCCTGTGTGTAGGAAGCACACAGTTCTTTTGTTCTGAGCAAGCATACTGTTCAGACCCCATAGGAAACACAGTAGAGTAGAAGAGTGCTGTTTTCTCAAAAGCAGAGTGTGTTTCTTGTAAGGCGAGCTAGCGTTTGTTTCCCAGTTCGAAATGGAGTTGAATCCCATGCAGTTTCGGGTCCTACGAGCAAGAGTTGTTTTCTGGTAAGAAGAGTCTCTATTGCGCTCCCATTATCATACACAGGGCAAATAGCACTGGCGTCTGTTCCCAGAATGTACAGTGTATTGGACTGAAGAGGACCAACTGTTCTTGTCAGTTTCCTCAGCAGAGTTGAACTAGATATAGCCCGTGTGTGTAGGAAGCACAGTTCTTTTGTTCTTAGCAAGCTCACTATTCTGGCCCTATAGGAAACACAGTAGAGTAGAAGAGTGCTCTTTTCTCAAAAGCAGAGTGTGTTTCTTGTAAGGCGAGCAAGCGTTTGTTTCCCAGTCCTAAATGGAGTTGAATCACATGCAGTTTCTGGTCCTATGAGCAAGAGTTGTTTTCTGGTAAGAAGAGTCACTGTTGCGCTCCCATTGTCAAACACAGGGCAAATAGCACTGGCGTCTATTCCCAGCATGTACAGTGTATTGGAATGAAGAGGATCTACTGTTCTTGTCAGTTTCCCAAGCAGAATTGAACTAGATAATGCCGTTTGTGTAGGAAGCACAGTTCTTTTTTTCTGAGCAAGCTCACTATTCTGGCCCTATAGGAATACACAGTAGAGTAGAAGAGTGCTCTTTTCTCAAAAGCAGAGTGTGTTTCTTGTAAGGCGAGCTAGTGTTTGTTTCCCACTCCTAAATGGAGTTGAATCACATGGAGTTTTTGGTCCCATGAGCAAGAGTTTTTTCTGGTAAGGAAAGTCACATTGCGCTCCCATTGCCATACACAGTACAAATAGCACTCGCATCTGTTCCCAGCAAATACAGTGCATTGGACTGAAGAGGAGCTACTGTTCTTGTCAGTTTCCTAAGCAGAGTTGAACTAGATATGGCCCGTGTGTGTAGGAAGCACAGTTCTTTTGTTCTGAGCAAGGTCACTGTTCGGACCCCATAGGAAACACTTTAGAGTAGAAGTGGGCTCTTTTCTCAAAAAGAGTATGTTTCTTGTAAGGCGAGCTAGCGTTTGTTTCGCAGTCCTAAATGGAGTTGAATCACATGCAGTTTCTGGTCCTACGAGCAAGAGTTGTTTTCTGCTAAGAACAGTCATTATTGCGCTCATATTGTCATACACAGGGCAAATAGCACTCCCATCTGTTCCAAGCAAGTACAGTGTATTGGACTGAAGAGGATCTACTATTCTTGTCAGTTTTTTAAGCAGAATTGAACTAGATATGACTGTGTGTGTAGGAAGCACAGTTCTTTTGTTCTGAGCAAGCTCACTGTTTTGGCCCTATAGGAAACACAATAGAGTAGAAGAGTGCTCTTTTCTCAAAAGTAGTGTGTGTTTCTTGTAAGGCGAGCTAGCGTTTGTTTCCCAATCCTAAATGGAGTTGAATCACATGTAGTTTTGGGTCCTACGAGCAAGATTTGTTTTCTGGTAAGAAGAGTCACTATTGCGTTCCCATTGCCATACACAGTGCAAATAGCACTCGCGTCTGTTCACAGCAAGTACAGTGTATTGGACTGAAGATGAGCTACTGTTCTTGTCAGTTTCCTAAGCAGAGTTGAACTAGATATGGCCCCTGTGTGTAGGAAGCACAGTTCTTTTGTTCTGAGCAAGCTCACTGTTCAGACACCATAGGAAACACAGTAGAGTAGAAGAGTGCTCTTTTCTCAAAAGCAGAGTGTGTTTCTTGTAAGGCGAGCTAGCGTTTGTTTCCCAGTCCGAAATGGAGTTGAATCCCATGGAGTTTCTGGTCCTAAGAGCAAGAGGTGTTTTGTGGTGAGAAGAGTCACTATTGTGCTCCCATTGCCATATAGAGGACAAATAGCACTCGCGTCTGTTCCCAGCAAGTACAGTGTATTGGACTGAAGAGGATCTACTGTTCTTGTCAGTTTCCTAAGCAGAGTTGAACTAGATATGGCCCGTGTGTGTAGGAAGCACAGTTCTTTTGTTCTGAGCAAGCTCACTGTTTGGACCCCAAAGGAAACACAGTAGAGAAGAAGAGTGCTCTTTTCTCAAAAGCAGAGTGTGTTTCTTGTAAGGCGAGCTAACGTTTGTTTCGCAGTCCTAAATGGAGTTGAATCACATGCAGTTTCTGGTCCTACGAGCAAGAGTTGTTTTCTGGTAAGAAGAGTCACTATTGTGCTCCCATTGTCATACACAGGGCAAATAGCACTGGCGTCTATTCCCAGCATGTACAGTGTATTGGACTGAAGAAGATCTACTGTTCTTGTCAGTTTCCTAAGCAGAATTGAACTAGATATGTCCGTGTGTGTAGGATGCACAGTTCTTTTGTTCTGAGCAAGCTCACTCTTTTGGCCCTATCGTAAACACATTAGAGTAGAAGAGTGTCCTTTTAACAAAAGCAGAGTGTGTTTCTTGTAAGGCATGCTAGTGTTTGTTTTTCAGTCCTGAATGGAGTTGAATCACATGCAGTTTCTGGTCCTACGAGCAAGAGTTGTTTTCTGGTAAGAAGAGTCACTATTGTGCTCCCATTGTCATACACAGGGCAAATAGCACTGGCGTCTGTTCCGAGCATGTACAGTGTATTTGACTGAAGAGGATCTACTGTCCTTGTCAGTTTCCTAAGCAGAATTGATCTAGATATGGCCCGTGTGTGTAGGAAACACAGTTTTTTTGTTCTGAGCAAGCTCACTATTCTGGCCCTATAGGAAACACAGTAGAGTAGAAGAGTGCTCTTTTCTCTAAAGCAGAGTGTGTTTCTTGTAAGGCGAGCTAGCGTTTGTTTCCCAGTCCTAAATGGAGTTGAATTCCGTGCAGTTTTTGGTCCTACGAGCAAGAGTTGTTTTCTGGTAAGAAGAGTCACTATTGGGCTCCCATTGGCATATACAGTGCAAATAGCACTCGCGTCTGTTCCCAGCAAGTACAGTGTATTGGACTGAATAGGAGCTACTGTTCTTGTCAATTTCCTAAGCAGAATTGAACTAGATATGGCCCGTGTGTGTAGGAAGCACAGTTCTTTTGTTCTCAGCAAGCTCACTGTTCGGATCCCATAGGAAACACTGTAGAGTAGAAGAGTGCTCTTTTCTCAAAAGCAGAGTGTGTTTCTTGTAAGTCGAGCTAGTGTTTGTTTTCCAGTCAGAAATGGAGTTGAATCCCATGCAGTTTCTGGTCCTACGAGCAAGAGTTGTTTTCTTTTAAGAAGAGTCACTATTGCGCTCCCATTGTCATACACAGGGCAAATAGCACTCCCGTCTGTTCCCAGCAATTACAGTGTATTGGACTGAAGAGGATCTACTATTCTTGTCAGTTTTTTAAGCAGAATTGAACTAGATATGACCGTGTGTGTAGGAAGCACAGTTCTTTTGTTCTGAGCTACCTCACTATTTTGGCCCTATAGGAAACACAATAGAGTAGAAGAGTGCTCTTTTCTCAAAAGCAGAGTGTGTTTCTTGTAAGGCGAGATAGAGTTTGTTTCCCAGTCCTAAATGGAGTTGAATCACATGTAGTTTTTGGTCCTACGAGCAAGAGATGTTTTCTGGTAAGAAGAGTCACTATTGCGCTCCCATTGCCATACACTGAGGAAATAGCACTAGCGTCTGTTCACAGCAAGTACAGTGTATTGGACTGAAGATGAGCTACTGTTCTTGTCAGTTTCCTAAGCAGAGTTGAACTAGATATGGCCCCTGTGTGTAGGAAGCACACAGTTCTTTTGTTCTGAGCAAGCGCACTGTTCAGACCCCATAGGAAACACAGTAGAGTAGAAGAGTGCTGTTTTCTCAAAAGCAGAGTGTGTTTCTTGTAAGTTGAGCTAGCATTTGTTTCCCAGTCCGAAATGGAGTTGAATCCCATGCAGTTTCGGGTCCTACGAGCAAGAGTTGTTTTCTGGTAAGAAGAGTCTCTATTGCGCTCCCATTATCATACACAGGGCAAATAGCACTGGCGTCTGTTCCCAGCATGTTCAGTGTATTGGACTGAAGAGGACCAACTGTTCTTGTCAGTTTCCTAAGCAGAGTTGAACTAGATATAGCCCGTGTGAGTAGGAAGCACAGTTCTTTTGTTCTTAGCAAGCTCACTATTCTGGCCCTATAGGAAACACAGTAGAATAGAAGAGTGCTCTTTTCTCAAAAGGAGAGTGTGTTTCTTGTAAGGCGATCTAGCGTTTGTTTCCCAGTCCTAAATGGAGTTGAATCACATGCAGTTTCTGGTCCTACGAGCAAGAGTTGTTTTCTGGTAAGAAGAGTCACTGTTGCGCTCCCATTGTCAAACACAGGGCAAATAGCACTGGCGTCTATTCCCAGCATGTACAGTGTATTGGACTGAAGAGGAGCTACTGTTCTTGTCAGTTTCCTAAGCAGAGTTGAACTAGATATGGCCCGTTTCTGCGGAAGCACAGTTCTTTTGTTCTGAGCAAGCTCACTGTTCTGGCCCTATAGGAAACACAGTAGAGTAGAAGAGTGCTCATTTCTCAAAAGCAGAGTGTGTTTCTTGTAAGGTGAGCTAGCGTTTGTTTACCAGTTCTAAAAGGAGTTGAATTACATGGCGGTTCTTGTCCTATGAGCAAGAGTTGTTTTCTGGTAAGAAGAGTCACTATTGCGATGGTACTGCCATACACAGTGCAAACAACACTTGCTACTGTTCTTTGCAAGTACAGTGTATTGGACAGAAGAGGAGCTACTGTTCTTGTCAGTTTCCTAAGCAGAGTTGAACTAGATATGGCCCGTGTGTGTAGGAAGCACAGTTCTTTTGTTCTGAGCAAGCTCACTGTTCGGACCCCATAGGAAACACTGTAGAGTAGAAGAGTGCTCTTTTCTCAAAAGCAGAGTGTGTTTCTTGTAAGGCGAGCTAGTGTTTCTTTTCCAGTCAGAAATGGAGTTGATTCCCATGCAGTTTCTGGTCCTACGTGCAAGAGTTGTTTTCTGGTAAGAAGAGTCACTATTGCCCTCCCATTGTCATACACAGGGCAAATAGCACTCCCGTCTCTTCCCAGCAATTACAGTGTATTGGACTGAAGAGGATCTACTATTCTTGTCAGTTTTTTAAGCAGAATTTAACTAGATATGACCGTGTGTGTAGGAAGCACAGTTCTTTTGTTCTGAGCAAGCTCACTGTTTTGGCCCTATAGGAAACACAATAGAATAGAAGAGTGCCCTTTTCTCAAAAGCAGAGTGTGTTTCTTGTAAGGCGAGATAGAGTTTGTTTCCCAGTCCTAAATGAGGTTGAATCACATGTAGTTTTTGGTCCTGCGAGCAAGAGATGTTTTCTGGTAAGAAGAGTCACTATTGCGCTCCCATTGCCATACACAGTGCAAATAGCACTCACGTCTGTTCGCAGCAAGTACAGTGTATTGGACTGAAGATGAGCTACTGTTCTTGTCAGTTTCCTAAGCAGAGTTGAACTAGATATGGCCCTTGTGTGTAGGAAGCACACAGTTCTTTTGTTCTGAGCAAGCACACTGTTCAGACCCCATAGGAAACACAGTAGAGTAGAAGAGTGCTGTTTTCTCAAAAGCAGAGTGTGTTTCTTGTAAGGGGAGCTAGCGTTTGTTTCCCAGTTCGAAATGGAGTTGAATCCCATGCAGTTTCGGGTCCTATGAGCAAGAGTTGTTTTCTGGTAAGAAGAGTCTCTATTGCGCTCCCATTATCATACACAGGGCAAATAGCACTGGCGTCTGTTCCCAGCATGTACAGTGTATTGGACTGAAGAGGACCAACTGTTCTTGTCAGTTTCCTCAGCAGAGTTGAACTAGATATAGCCCGTGTGTGTAGGAAGCACAGTTCTTTTGTTCTTAGCAAGCTCACTATTCTGGCCCTATAGGAAACACAGTAGAGTAGAAGAGTGCTCTTTTCTCAAAAGCAGAGTGTGTTTCTTGTAAGGCGAGCAAGCGTTTATTTCCCAGTCCTAAATGGAGTTGAATCACATGCAGTTTCTGGTCCTATGAGCAAGAGTTGTTTTCTGGTAAGAAGAGTCAATGTTGCGCTCCCATTGTCAAACACAGGGCAAATAGCACTGGCGTCTATTCCCAGCATGTACAGGGTATTGGAATGAAGAGGATCTACTGTTCTTGTCAGTTTCCCAAGCAGAATTGAACTAGATAATGCCGTTTGTGTAGGAAGCACAGTTCTTTTTTTCTGAGCAAGCTCACTATTCTGGCCCTATAGGAATACACAGTAGAGTAGAAGAGTGCTCTTTTCTCAAAAGCAGAGTGTGTTTCTTGTAAGGCGAGCTAGTGTTTGTTTCCCACTCCTAAATGGAGTTGAATCACATGGAGTTTTTGGTCCCATGTGCAAGAGTTGTTTTCTGGTAAGGAAAGTCACATTGCGCTCCCATTGCCATACACAGTACAAATAGCACTCGCATCTGTTCCCAGCAAGTACAGTGCATTGGACTGAAGAGGAGCTACTGTTCTTGTCAGTTTCCTAAGCAGAGTTGAACTAGATATGGCCCGTGTGTGTAGGAAGCACAGTTCTTTTGTTCTGAGCAAGCTCACTGTTCGGACCCCATAGGAAACACTTTAGAGTAGAAGTGGGCTCTTTTCTCAAAAAGAGTATGTTCCTTGTAAGGCGAGCAAGCGTTTGATTCGCAGTCCTAAATGGAGTAGAATCACATGCAGTTTCTGGTCCTATGAGCAAGAGTTGTTTTCTGCTAAGAACAGTCATTATTGCGCTCATATTGTCATACACAGGGCAAATAGCACTCCCATCTGTTCCAAGCAAGTACAGTGTATTGGACTGAAGAGGATCTACTATTCTTGTCAGTTTTTTAAGCAGAATTGAACTAGATATGACTGTGTGAGTAGGAAGCACAGTTCTTTTGTTCTGAGCAAGCTCACTGTTTTGGCCCTAAGGGAAACACAATAGAGTAGAAGAGTGCTCTTTTCTCAAAAGTAGTGTGTGTTTCTTGTAAGGCGAGCTAGCGTTTGTTTCCCAATCCTAAATGGAGTTGAATCACATGTAGTTTTGGGTCCTACGAGCAAGATTTGTTTTCTGGTAAGAAGAGTCACTATTGCGTTCCCATTGCCATACACAGTGCAAATAGCACTCGCGTCTGTTCACAGCAAGTACAGTGTATTGGACTGAAGATGAGCTACTGTTCTTGTCAGTTTCCTAAGCAGAGTTGAACTAGATATGGCCCCTGTGTGTAGGAAGCACCGTTCTTTTGTTCTGAGCAAGCTCACTGTTCAGACACCATAGGAAACACAGTAGAGTAGAAGAGTGCTCTTTTCTCAAAAGCAGAGTGTGTTTCTTGTAAGGCGAGCTAGCGTTTGTTTCCCAGTCCGAAATGGAGTTGAATCCCATGGAGTTTCTGGTCCTAAGAGCAAGAGGTGTTTTGTGGTGAGAAGAGTCACTATTGTGCTCCCATTGCCATATAGAGGACAAATAGCACTCGCGTCTGTTCCCAGCAAGTACAGTGTATTGGACTGAAGAGGATCTACTGTTCTTGTCAGTTTCCTAAGCAGAGTTGAACTAGATATGGCCCGTGTGTGTAGGAAGCACAGTTCTTTTGGTCTGAGCAAGCTCACTGTTTGGACCCCAAAGGAAACACAGTAGAGAAGAAGAGTGCTCTTTTCTCAAAAGCAGAGTGTGCTTCTTGTAAGGCGAGCTAACGTTTGTTTCGCAGTCCTAAATGGAGTTGAATCACATGCAGTTTCTGGTCCTACGACCAAGAGTTGTTTTCTGGTAAGAAGAGTCACTATTGTGCTCCCATTGTCATACACAGGGCAAATAGCACTGGCGTCTATTCCCAGCATGTACAGTGTATTGGACTGAAGAAGATCTGCTGTTCTTGTCAGTTTCCTAAGCAGAATTGAACTAGATATGTCCGTGTGTGTAGGATGCACAGTTCTTTTGTTCTGAGCAAGCTCACTCTTTTGGCCCTATCGTAAACACATTAGAGTAGAAGAGTGTCCTTTTCACAAAAGCAGAGTGTGTTTCTTGTAAGGCATGCTAGTGTTTGTTTTTCAGTCCTAAATGGAGTTGAATCACATGCAGTTTCTGGTCCTACGAGCAAGAGTTGTTTTCTGGTAAGAAGAGTCACTATTGTGCTCCCATTGTCATACACAGGGCAAATAGCACTGGCGTCTGTTCCGAGCATGTACAGTGTATTTGACTGAAGAGGATCTACTGTCCTTGTCAGTTTCCTAAGCAGAATTGATCTAGATATGGCCCGTGTGTGTAGGAAGCACAGTTCTTTTGTTCTGAGCTAGCTCACTGTTTTGGCCCTATAGGAAACACAATAGAGTAGAAGAGTGCTCTTTTCTCAAAAGCAGACTGTGTTTCTTGTAAGGCGAGATAGAGTTTGTTTCCCAGTCCTAAATGGAGTTGAATCACATGTAGTTTTTGGTCCTACGAGCAAGAGATGTTTTCTGGTAAGAAGAGTCACTATTGCGCTCCCATTGCCATACACTGAGGAAATAGCACTCGCTTCTGTTCCCAGCAAGTACAGTGTATTGGACTGAAGATGAGCTACTGTTCTTGTCAGTTTCCTAAGCAGAGTTGAACTAGATATGGCCCCTGTGTGTATTTAGCACACAGTTCTTTTGTTCTGAGCAAGCGCACTGTTCAGACCCCATAGGAAACACAGTAGAGTAGAAGAGTGCTGTTTTCTCAAAAGGAGAGTGTGTTTCTTGTAAGGTGAGCTAGCGTTTGTTTCCCAGTCCGAAATGGAGTTGAATCCCATGCAGTTTCGGGTCCTACGAGCAAGAGTTGTTTTCTGGTAAGAAGAGTCTCTATTGCGCTCCCATTATCATACACAGGGCAAATAGCACTGGCGTCTGTTCCCAGCATGTACAGTGTATTGGACTGAAGAGGACCAACTGTTCTTGACAGTTTCCTAAGCAGAGTTGAACTAGATATAGCCCGTGTGTGTAGGAAGCACACTTCTTTTGTTCTTAGCAAGCTCACTATTCTGGCCCTATAGGAAACACAGTAGAATAGAGAGTGCTCTTTTCTCAAAAGCAGAGTGTGTTTCTTGTAAGGCGAGCTAGCGTTTGTTTACCAGTTCTAAATGGAGTTGAATTACATGGAGGTTCTTGTCCTATGAGCAAGAGTTGTTTTCTGGTAAGAAGAGTCACTATTGCGATGGTACTGCCATACACAGTGCAAACAACACTTGCCTACTGTTCTTTGCAAGTACAGTGTATTGGACAGAAGAGGAGCTACTGTTCTTGTCAGTTTCCTAAGCAGAGTTGAACTAGGTATGGCCCGTGTGTGTAGGAAGCACAGTTCTTTTGTTCTGAGCAAGCTCACTGTTCGGACCCCATAGGAAACACAGTAGATTAGAAGAGTGCTCTTTCCTTAAAAGCAGAGTGTGTTTCTTCTAAGGCGAGCTAGCGTTTGTTTCCCAGTCCTAAATGGAGTTGAATCACATGCAGTTTCTGGTCCTACAAGCAAGAGTTGTTTTCTGGTAAGAAGAGTCACTGTTTTGTTCCCATTGCCATACACAGGGCAAATAGCACTCGCGTCTGTTTCCAGCAAGTACAGTGTACTGGACTGAAGAGGAGCTACTGTTCTTGTCAGTTTTTTAAGCAGAGTTGAACTAGATATGGCCCGTGTGTGTATAAAGCACAGTTCTTTTGTTCTGAGCAAGCTCACAGTTCGGACCCCATAGGAAACACAGTAGAATAGAAGAGTGCTCTTTTCTCAAAAGCAGAGTGTGTTTCTTGTAAGGCGAGCTAGCATTTGTTTTTCAGTCCAAAATGGAGTTGAATCACATGCAGTTTCTGGTCCTACGAGCAAGGGATGTTTTCTGGTAAGGAAAGTCACTATTGTGCTCCCTTTGCCTTAAATAGCACTCACGTCTGCTCCAGCAAGTACAGTGTATTGGACTGAAGAGGAGCTACTGTTCTTGTCAGTTTCCTAAGCAGAGTAGAACTAGATATGGCCCCTGTGTGTAGGAAGCACAGTTCTTTTGTTCTGAGCAGCTCACTGTTCAGACCCATAGGAAACACCGTAGAGTAGAAGAGTGCTCTTTTCTCAAAAGCAGAGTGTGTTTCTTGTAAGGCGAGCTAGCATTTGTTTCCAAGTCCGAAATGGAGTTGAATACCATGCAGTTTCTGGTACTAAGAGCAAGAGTTGTTTTCTGGTAAGAAGATTCAGTATTGTGCTCCAATTGCCACATACACTGCAAATAGCACTCGCGTCTGTTCCCAGCAAGTACAGTGTATTGGACTGAAGAGGAGCTACTGTTCTTGTCAGTTTCCTAAGCAGAGTTGAACTAGATATGGCCCGTTTGTGTAGGAAGCACAGTTCTTTTGTTCTGAGAAAGCTCACTGTTCTGGCAATATAGGAAACACAGTAGAGTAGAAGAGTGATCTTTTCTCAAAACCAGAGTGTGTTTCTTGTAAGGCGAGATAGTGTTTGTTTCCTAGTCCAAAATGGAGTTGAATCACAAGCAGTTTTTGGTCCTACGAGAAAGAGTTGTTTTCTGGTAAGAAGAGTCACTATTGCGCTCCCATTGCCATACACAGTGCAAATAGCACTCACGTCTGTTCCCAGCAAGTACAGTGTATTGGACTGAAGATGAGCTACTATTCTTGTCAATTTCCTAAGCAGAATTGAACTAGATATGGCCCGTGTGTGTAGGAAGCACAGTTCTTTTGTTCTCAGCAAGCTCACTGTTCGGATCCCATAGGAAACACTGTCGAGTAGAAGAGTGCTCTTTTCTCAAAAGCAGAGTGTGTTTCTTGTAAGTCGAGCTAGTGTTTGTTTTCCAGTCAGAAACGGAGTTGATTCCCATGCAGTTTCTGGTCCTACGTGCAAGAGTTGTTTTCTGGTAAGAAGAGTCACTATTGCGCTCCCATTGTCATACACAGGGCAAATAGCACTCCCGTCTGTTCCCAGCAAGTACAGTGTATTGGACTGAAGAGGATCTACTATTCTTGTCAGTTTTTTAAGCAGAATTGAACTAGATATGACCGTGTGTGTAGGAAGCACAGTTCTTTTGTTCTGAGCAAGCTCACTGTTTTGGCCCTATTGGAAACACAATAGAGTAGAAGAGTGCTCTTTTCTCAAAAGCAGAGTGTGTTTCTTGTAAGGCGAGATAGAGTTTGTTTCCCAGTCCTAAATGAGGTTGAATCACATGTAGTTTTTGGTCCTGCGAGCAAGAGATGTTTTCTGGTAAGAAGAGTCAGTATTGCGCTCCCATTGCCATACACAGTGCAAATAGCACTCGCGTCTGTTCGTAGCAATACAGTGTATTGGACTGAAGATGAGCTACTGTTCTTGTCAGTTTCCTAAGCAGACTTGAACTAGAATTGGCCCCCGTGTGTAGGTAGCACACAGTTCTTTTGTTCTGAGCAAGCATACTGTTCAGACCCCATAGGAAACACAGTAGAGTAGAAGAGTGCTGTTTTCTCAAAAGCAGAGTGTGTTTCTTGTAAGGCGAGCTAGCGTTTGTTTCCCAGTTCGAAATGGAGTTGAATCCCATGCAGTTTCGGGTCCTACGAGCAAGAGTTGTTTTCTGGTAAGAAGAGTCACTGTTGCGCTCCCATTATCATACACAGGGCAAATAGCACTGGCGTCTGTTCCCAGAATGTACAGTGTATTGGACTGAAGAGGACCAACTGTTCTTGTCAGTTTCCTCAGCAGAGTTGAACTAGATATAGCCCGTGTGTGTAGGAAGCACAGTTCTTTTGTTCTTAGCAAGCTCACTATTCTGGCCCTATAGGAAACACAGTAGAGTAGAAGAGTGCTCTTTTCTCAAAAGCAGAGTGTGTTTCTTGTAAGGCGAGCAAGCGTTTGTTTCCCAGTCCTAAATGGAGTTGAATCACATGCAGTTTCTGGTCCTATGAGCAAGAGTTGTTTTCTGGTAAGAAGAGTCACTGTTGCGCTCCCATTGTCAAACACAGGGCAAATAGCACTGGCGTCTATTCCCAGCATGTACAGTGTATTGGAATGAAGAGGATCTACTGTTCTTGTCAGTTTCCCAAGCAGAATTGAACTAGATAATGCCGTTTGTGTAGGAAGCACAGTTCTTTTTTTCTGAGCAAGCTCACTATTCTGGCCCTATAGGAATACACAGTAGAGTAGAAGAGTGCTCTTTTCTCAAAAGCAGAGTGTGTTTCTTGTAAGGCGAGCTAGTGTTTGTTTCCCACTCCTAAATGGAGTTGAATCACATGGAGTTTTTGGTCCCATGAGCAAGAGTTTTTTCTGGTAAGGAAAGTCACATTGCGCTCCCATTGCCATACACAGTACAAATAGCACTCGCATCTGTTCCCAGCAAGTACAGTGCATTGGACTGAAGAGGAGCTACTGTTCTTGTCAGTTTCCTAAGCAGAGTTGAACTAGATATGGCCCGTGTGTGTAGGAAGCACAGTTCTTTTGTTCTGAGCAAGGTCACTGATCGGACCCCATAGGAAACACTTTAGAGTAGAAGTGGGCTCTTTTCTCAAAAAGAGTATGTTTCTTGTAAGGCGAGCTAGCGTTTGTTTCGCAGTCCTAAATGGAGTTGAATCACATGCAGTTTCTGGTCCTACGAGCAAGAGTTGTTTTCTGCTAAGAACAGTCATTATTGCGCTCATATTGTCATACACAGGGCAAATAGCACTCCCATCTGTTCCAAGCAAGTACAGTGTATTGGACTGAAGAGGATCTACTATTCTTGTCAGTTTTTTAAGCAGAATTGAACTAGATATGACTGTGTGTGTAGGAAGCACAGTTCTTTTGTTCTGAGCAAGCTCACTGTTTTGGCCCTATAGGAAACACAATAGAGTAGAAGAGTGCTCTTTTCTCAAAAGTAGTGTGTGTTTCTTGTAAGGCGAGCTAGCGTTTGTTTCCCAATCCTAAATGGAGTTGAATCACATGTAGTTTTGGGTCCTACGAGCAAGATTTGTTTTCTGGTAAGAAGAGTCACTATTGCGTTCCCATTGCCATACACAGTGCAAATAGCACTCGCGTCTGTTCACAGCAAGTACAGTGTATTGGACTGAAGATGAGCTACTGTTCTTGTCAGTTTCCTAAGCTGAGTTGAACTAGATATGGCCCCTGTGTGTAGGAAGCACAGTTCTTTTGTTCTAAGCAAGCTCACTGTTCAGACACCATAGGAAACACAGTAGAGTAGAAGAGTGCTCTTTTCTCAAAAGCAGAGTGTGTTTCTTGTAAGGCGAGCTAGCGTTTGTTTCCCAGTCCGAAATGGAGTTGAATCCCATGGAGTTTCTGGTCCTAAGAGCAAGAGGTGTTTTGTGGTGAGAAGAGTCACTATTGTGCTCCCATTGCCATATAGAGGACAAATAGCACTCGCGTCTGTTCCCAGCAAGTACAGTGTATTGGACTGAAGAGGATCTACTGTTCTTGTCAGTTTCCTAAGCAGAGTTGAACTAGATATGGCCCGTGTGTGTAGGAAGCACAGTTCTTTTGTTCTGAGCAAGCTCACTGTTTGGACCCCAAAGGAAACACAGTAGAGAAGAAGAGTGCTCTTTTCTCAAAAGCAGAGTGTGTTTCTTGTAAGGCGAGCTAACGTTTGTTTCGCAGTCCTAAATGGAGTTGAATCACATGCAGTTTCTGGTCCCACGAGCAAGAGTTGTTTTCTGGTAAGAAGAGTCACTATTGTGCTCCCATTGTCATACACAGGGCAAATAGCACTGGCGTCTATTCCCAGCATGTACAGTGTATTGGACTGAAGAAGATCTACTGTTCTTGTCAGTTTCCTAAGCAGAATTGAACTAGATATGTACGTGTGTGTAGGATGCACAGTTCTTTTGTTCTGAGCAAGCTCACTCTTTTGGCCCTATCGTAAACACATTAGAGTAGAAGAGTGTCCTTTTCACAAAAGCAGAGTGTGTTTCTTGTAAGGCATGCTAGTGTTTGTTTTTCAGTCCTAAATGGAGTTGAATCACATGCAGTTTCTGGTCCTACGAGCAAGAGTTGTTTTCTGGTAAGAAGAGTCACTATTGTGCTCCCATTGTCATACACAGGGCAAATAGCACTGGCGTCTGTTCCGAGCATGTACAGTGTATTTGACTGAAGAGGATCTACTGTCCTTGTCAGTTTCCTAAGCAGAATTGATCTAGATATGGCCCGTGTGTGTAGGAAACACAGTTCTTTTGTTCTGAGCAAGCTCACTATTCTGGCCCTATAGGAAACACAGTAGAGTAGAAGAGTGCTCTTTTCTCTAAAGCAGAGTGTGTTTCTTGTAAGGCGAGCTAGCGTTTGTTTCCCAGTCCTAAATGGAGTTGAATTCCGTGCAGTTTTTGGTCCTACGAGCAAGAGTTGTTTTCTGGTAAGAAGAGTCACTATTGGGCTCCCATTGGCATATACAGTGCGAATAGCACTCGCGTCTGTTCCCAGCAAGTACAGTGTATTGGACTGAATAGGAGCTACTGTTCTTGTCAATTTCCTAAGCAGAATTGAACTAGATATGGCCCGTGTGTGTAGGAAGCACAGTTCTTTTGTTCTCAGCAAGCTCACTGTACGGATCCCATAGGAAACACTGTAGAGTAGAAGAGTGCTCTTTTCTCAAAAGCAGAGTGTGTTTCTTGTAAGTCGAGCTAGTGTTTGTTTTCCAGTCAGAAATGGAGTTGAATCCCATGCAGTTTCTGGTCCTACGAGCAAGAGTTGTTTTCTTTTAAGAAGAGTCACTATTGCGCTCCCATTGTCATACACAGGGCAAATAGCACTCGCATCTGTTCCCAGCAAGTACAGTGTATTGGACTGAAGAGGATCTACTATTCTTGTCAGTTTTTTAAGCAGAATTGAACTAGATATGACCGTGTGTGTAGGAAGCACAGTTCTTTTGTTCTGAGCTACCTCACTATTTTGGCCCTATAGGAAACACAATAGAGTAGAAGAGTGCTCTTTTCTCAAAAGCAGAGTGTGTTTCTTGTAAGGCGAGATAGAGTTTGTTTCACAGTCCTAAATGGAGTTGAATCACATGCAGTTTCTGGTCCTATGAGCAAGATTTGTTTTCTGGTAAGAAGAGTCACTGTTGCGCTCCCATTGTCAAACACAGGGCAAATAGCACTGGCGTCTATTCCCAGCATGTACAGTGTATTGGACTGAAGAGGAGCTACTGTTCTTGTCAGTTTCCTAAGCAGAGTTGAACTAGATATGGCCCGTTTCTGCGGAAGCACAGTTCTTTTGTTCTGAGCAAGCTCACTGTTCTGGCCCTATAGGAAACACAGTAGAGTAGAAGAGTGCTCATTTCTCAAAAGCAGAGTGTGTTTCTTGTAAGGTGAGCTAGCGTTTGTTTACCAGTTCTAAATGGAGTTGAATTACATGGCGGTTCTTGTCCTATGACCAAGAGTTGTTTTCTGGTAAGAAGAGTCACTATTGCGATGGTACTGCCATACACAGTGCAAACAACACTTGCTACTGTTCTTTGCAAGTACAGTGTATTGGACAGAAGAGGAGCTACTGTTCTTGTCAGTTTCCTAAGCAGAGTTGAACTAGATATGGCCCCTGTGTGTAGGAAGCACACAGTTCTTTTGTTCTGAGCAAGCGCACTGTTCAGACCCCATAGGAAACACAGTAGAGTAGAAGAGTGCTGTTTTCTCAAAAGCAGAGTGTGTTTCTTGTAAGTTGAGCTAGCGTTTGTTTCCCAGTCCGAAATGGAGTTGAATCCCATGCAGTTTCGGGTCCTACGAGCAAGAGTTGTTTTCTGGTAAGAAGAGTCTCTATTGCGCTCCCATTATCATACACAGGGCAAATAGCACTGGCGTCTGTTCCCAGCATGTTCAGTGTATTGGACTGAAGAGGACCAACTGTTCTTGTCAGTTTCCTAAGCAGAGTTGAACTAGATATAGCCCGTGTGAGTAGGAAGCACAGTTCTTTTGTTCTTAGCAAGCTCACTATTCTGGCCCTATAGGAAACACAGTAGAATAGAAGAGTGCTTTTTCTCAAAAGGAGAGTGTGTTTCTTGTAAGGCGATCTAGCGTTTGTTTCCCAGTCCTAAATGGAGTTGAATCACATGCAGTTTCTGGTCCTACGAGCAAGAGTTGTTTTCTGGTAAGAAGAGTCACTGTTGCGCTCCCATTGTCAAACACAGGGCAAATAGCACTGGCGTCTATTCCCAGCATGTACAGTGTATTGGACTGAAGAGGAGCTACTGTTCTTGTCAGTTTCCTAAGCAGAGTTGAACTAGATATGGCCCGTTTCTGCGGAAGCACAGTTCTTTTGTTCTGAGCAAGCTCACTGTTCTGGCCCTATAGGAAACACAGTAGAGTAGAAGAGTGCTCATTTCTCAAAAGCAGAGTGTGTTTCTTGTAAGGTGAGCTAGCGTTTGTTTACCAGTTCTAAATGGAGTTGAATTACATGGAGGTTCTTGTCCTATGAGCAAGAGTTGTTTTCTGGTAAGAAGAGTCACTATTGCGATGGTACTGCCATACACAGTGCAAACAACACTTGCTACTGTTCTTTGCAAGTACAGTGTATTGGACAGAAGAGGAGCTGCTGTTCTTGTCAGTTTCCTAAGCAGAGTTGAACTAGATATGGCCCGTGTGTGTAGGAAGCACAGTTCTTTTGTTCTGAGCAAGCTCACTGTTCGGACCCCATAGGAAACACTGTAGAGTAGAAGAGTGCTCTTTTCTCAAAAGCAGAGTGTGTTTCTTGTAAGGCGAGCTAGTGTTTCTTTTCCAGTCAGAAATGGAGTTGATTCCCATGCAGTTTCTGGTCCTACCTGCAAGAGTTGTTTTCTGGTAAGAAGAGTCACTATTGCGCTCCCATTGTCATACACAGGGCAAATAGCACTCCCGTCTGTTCCCAGCAATTACAGTGTATTGGACTGAAGAGGATCTACTATTCTTGTCAGTTTTTTAAGCAGAATTGAACTAGATATGACTGTGTGAGTAGGGAGCACAGTTCTTTTGTTCTGAGCAAGCTCACTGTTTTGGCCCTATAGGAAACACAATAGAGTAGAAGAGTGCTCTTTTCTCAAAAGTAGTGTGTGTTTCTTGTAAGGCGAGCTAGCGTTTGTTTCCCAATCCTAAATGGAGTTGAATCACATGTAGTTTTGGGTCCTACGAGCAAGATTTGTTTTCTGGTAAGAAGAGTCACTATTGCGTTCCCATTGCCATACACAGTGCAAATAGCACTCGCGTCTGTTCACAGCAAGTACAGTGTATTGGACTGAAGATGAGCTACTGTTCTTGTCAGTTTCCTAAGCAGAGTTGAACTAGATATGGCCCCTGTGTGTAGGAAGCACAGTTCTTTTGTTCTGAGCAAGCTCACTGTTCAGACACCATAGGAAACACAGTAGAGTAGAAGAGTGCTCTTTTCTCAAAAGCAGAGTGTGTTTCTTGTAAGGTGAGCTAGCGTTTGTTTCCCAGTCCGAAACGGAGTTGAATCCCATGGAGTTTCTGGTCCTAAGAGCAAGAGGTGTTTTGTGGTGAGAAGAGTCACTATTGTGCTCCCATTGCCATATAGAGGACAAATAGCACTCGCGTCTGTTCCCAGCAAGTACAGTGTATTGGACTGAAGAGGATCTACTGTTCTTGTCAGTTTCCTAAGCAGAGTTGAACTAGATATGGCCCGTGTGTGTAGGAAGCACAGTTCTTTTGTTCTGAGCAAGCTCACTGTTTGGACCCCAAAGGAAACACAGTAGAGAAGAAGAGTGCTCTTTTCTCAAAAGCAGAGTGTGTTTCTTGTAAGGCGAGCTAACGTTTGTTTCGCAGTCCTAAATGGAGTTGAATCACATGCAGTTTCTGGTCCTACGAGCAAGAGTTGTTTTCTGGTAAGAAGAGTCACTATTGTGCTCCCATTGTCATACACAGGGCAAATAGCACTGGCGTCTATTCCCAGCATGTACAGTGTATTGGACTGAAGAAGATCTACTGTTCTTGTCAGTCCTAAGCAGAATTGAACTAGATATGTCCGTGTGTGTAGGATGCACAGTTCTTTTGTTCTGAGCAAGCTCACTCTTTTGGCCCTATCGTAAACACATTAGAGTAGAAGAGTGTCCTTTTCACAAAAGCAGAGTGTGTTTCTTGTAAGGCATGCTAGTGTTTGTTTTTCAGTCCTAAATGGAGTTGAATCACATGCAGTTTCTGGTCCTACGAGCAAGAGTTGTTTTCTGGTAAGAAGAGTCACTATTGTGCTCCCATTGTCATACACAGGGCAAATAGCACTGGCGTCTGTTCCGAGCATGTACAGTGTATTTGACTGAAGAGGATCTACTGTCCTTGTCATTTTCCTAAGCAGAATTGATCTAGATATGGCCCGAGTGTGTAGGAAGCACAGTTCTTTTGTTCTGAGCTAGCTCACTGTTTTGGCCCTATAGGAAACACAATAGAGTAGAAGAGTGCTCTTTTCTCAAAAGCAGAGTGTGTTTCTTGTAAGGCGAGATAGAGTTTGTTTCCCAGTCCTAAATGGAGTTGAATCACATGTAGTTTTTGGTCCTACGAGCAAGAGATGTTTTCTGGTAAGAAGGGTCACTATTGCGCTCCCATTGCCATACACTGAGGAAATAGCACTCGCGTCTGTTCCCAGCAAGTACAGTGTATTGGACTGAAGATGAGCTACTGTTCTTGTAAGTTTCCTAAGCAGAGTTGAACTAGATATGGCCCCTGTGTGTATTTAGCACACAGTTCTTTTGTTCTGAGCAAGCGCACTGTTCAGACCCCATAGGAAACACAGTAGAGTAGAAGAGTGCTGTTTTCTCAAAAGCAGAGTGTGTTTCTTGTAAGGTGAGCTAGCGTTTGTTTCCCAGTCTGAAATGGAGTTGAATCCCATGCAGTTTCGGGTCCTACGAGCAAGAGTTGTTTTCTGGTAAGAAGAGTCTCTATTGTGCTCCAATTGCCACATACACTGCAAATAGCACTCGCGTCTGTTCCCAGCAAGTACAGTGTATTGGACTGAAGAGGAGCTACTGTTCTTGTCAGTTTCCTAAGCAGAGTTTAACTAGATATGGCCCGTTTGTGTAGGAAGCACAGTTCTTTTGTTCTGAGAAAGCTCACTGTTCTGGCAATATAGGAAACACAGTAGAGTAGAAGAGTGATCTTTTCTCAAAACCAGAGTGTGTTTCTTGTAAGGCGAGATAGTGTTTGTTTCCCAGTCCAAAATGGAGTTGAATCACAAGCAGTTTTTGGTCCTACGAGAAAGAGTTGTTTTCTGGTAAGAAGAGTCACTATTGCGCTCCCATTGCCATACACAGTGCAAATAGCACTCACGTCTGTTCGCAGCAAGTACAGTGTATTGGACTGAAGATGAGCTACTGTTCTTGTCAATTTCCTAAGCAGAATTGAACTAGATATGGCCCGTGTGTGTAGGAAGCACAGTTCTTTTGTTCTCAGCAAGCTCACTGTTCGGATCCCATAGGAAACACTGTAGAGTAGAAGAGTGCTCTTTTCTCAAAAGCAGAGTGTGTTTCTTGTAAGGCGAGCTAGTGTTTGTTTTCCAGTCAGAAACGGAGTTGATTCCCATGCAGTTTCTGGTCCTACGTGCAAGAGTTGTTTTCTGGTAAGAAGAGTCACTATTGCGCTCCCATTGTCATACACAGGGCAAATAGCACTCTCGTCTGTTCCCAGCAAGTACAGTGTATTGGACTGAAGATGAGCTACTGTTCTTGTCAGTTTCCTAAGCAGACTTGAACTAGAATTGGCCCCTGTGTGTAGGAAGCACACAGTTCTTTTGTTCTGAGCAAGCATACTGTTCAGACCCCATAGGAAACACAGTAGAGTAGAAGAGTGCTGTTTTCTCAAAAGCAGAGTGTGTTTCTTGTAAGGCGAGCTAGCGTTTGTTTCCCAGTTCGAAATGGAGTTGAATCCCATGCAGTTTCGGGTCCTACGAGCAAGAGTTGTTTTCTGGTAAGAAGAGTCTCTATTGCGCTCCCATTATCATACACAGGGCAAATAGCACTGGCGTCTGTTCCCAGAATGTACAGTGTATTGGACTGAAGAGGACCAACTGTTCTTGTCAGTTTCCTCAGCAGAGTTGAACTAGATATAGCCCGTGTGTGTAGGAAGCACAGTTCTTTTGTTCTTAGCAAGCTCACTATTCTGGCCCTATAGGAAACACAGTAGAGTAGAAGAGTGCTCTTTTCTCAAAAGCAGAGTGTGTTTCTTGTAAGGCGAGCAAGCGTTTGTTTCCCAGTCCTAAATGGAGTTGAATCACATGCAGTTTCTGGTCCTATGAGCAAGAGTTGTTTTCTGGTAAGAAGAGTCACTGTTGCGCTCCCATTGTCAAACACAGGGCAAATAGCACTGGCGTCTATTCCCAGCATGTACAGTGTATTGGAATGAAGAGGATCTACTGTTCTTGTCAGTTTCCCAAGCAGAATTGAACTAGATAATGCCGTTTGTGTAGGAAGCACAGTTCTTTTTTTCTGAGCAAGCTCACTATTCTGGCCCTATAGGAATACACAGTAGAGTAGAAGAGTGCTCTTTTCTCAAAAGCAGAGTGTGTTTCTTGTAAGGCGAGCTAGTGTTTGTTTCCCACTCCTAAATGGAGTTGAATCACATGGAGTTTTTGGTCCCATGAGCAAGAGTTTTTTCTGGTAAGGAAAGTCACATTGCGCTCCCATTGCCATACACAGTACAAATAGCACTCGCATCTGTTCCCAGCAAATACAGTGCATTGGACTGAAGAGGAGCTACTGTTCTTGTCAGTTTCCTAAGCAGAGTTGAACTAGATATGGCCCGTGTGTGTAGGAAGCACAGTTCTTTTGTTCTGAGCAAGGTCACTGTTCGGACCCCATAGGAAACACTTTAGAGTAGAAGTGGGCTCTTTTCTCAAAAGAGTATGTTTCTTGTAAGGCGAGCTAGCGTTTGTTTCGCAGTCCTAAATGGAGTTGAATCACATGCAGTTTCTGGTCCTACGAGCAAGAGTTGTTTTCTGCTAAGAACAGTCATTATTGCGCTCATATTGTCATACACAGGGCAAATAGCACTCCCATCTGTTCCAAGCAAGTACAGTGTATTGGACTGAAGAGGATCTACTATTCTTGTCAGTTTTTTAAGCAGAATTGAACTAGATATGACTGTGTGTGTAGGAAGCACAGTTCTTTTGTTCTGAGCAAGCTCACTGTTTTGGCCCTATAGGAAACACAATAGAGTAGAAGAGTGCTCTTTTCTCAAAAGTAGTGTGTGTTTCTTGTAAGGCGAGCTAGCGTTTGTTTCCCAATCCTAAATGGAGTTGAATCAGATGTAGTTTTGGGTCCTACGAGCAAGATTTGTTTTCTGGTAAGAAGAGTCACTATTGCGTTCCCATTGCCATACACAGTGCAAATAGCACTCGCGTCTGTTCACAGCAAGTACAGTGTATTGGACTGAAGATGAGCTACTGTTCTTGTCAGTTTCCTAAGCAGAGTTGAACTAGATATGGCCCCTGTGTGTAGGAAGCACAGTTCTTTTGTTCTGAGCAAGCTCACTGTTCAGACACCATAGGAAACACAGTAGAGTAGAAGAGTGCTCTTTTCTCAAAAGCAGAGTGTGTTTCTTGTAAGGCGAGCTAGCGTTTGTTTCCCAGTCCGAAATGGAGTTGAATCCCATGGAGTTTCTGGTCCTAAGAGCAAGAGGTGTTTTGTGGTGAGAAGAGTCACTATTGTGCTCCCATTGCCATATAGAGGACAAATAGCACTCGCGTCTGTTCCCAGCAAGTACAGTGTATTGGACTGAAGAGGATCTACTGTTCTTGTCAGTTTCCTAAGCAGAGTTGAACTAGATATGGCCCGTGTGTGTAGGAAGCACAGTTCTTTTGTTCTGAGCAAGCTCACTGTTTGGACCCCAAAGGAAACACAGTAGAGAAGAAGAGTGCTCTTTTCTCAAAAGCAGAGTGTGTTTCTTGTAAGGCGAGCTAACGTTTGTTTCGCAGTCCTAAATGGAGTTGAATCACATGCAGTTTCTGGTCCTACGAGCAAGAGTTGTTTTCTGGTAAGAAGAGTCACTATTGTGCTCCCATTGTCATACACAGGGCAAATAGCACTGGCGTCTATTCCCAGCATGTACAGTGTATTGGACTGAAGAAGATCTACTGTTCTTGTCAGTTTCCTAAGCAGAATTGAACTAGATATGTCCGTGTGTGTAGGATGCACAGTTCTTTTGTTCTGAGCAAGCTCACTCTTTTGGCCCTATCGTAAACACATTAGAGTAGAAGAGTGTCCTTTTAACAAAAGCAGAGTGTGTTTCTTGTAAGGCATGCTAGTGTTTGTTTTTCAGTCCTGAATGGAGTTGAATCACATGCAGTTTCTGGTCCTACGAGCAAGAGTTGTTTTCTGGTAAGAAGAGTCACTATTGTGCTCCCATTGTCATACACAGGGCAAATAGCACTGGCGTCTGTTCCGAGCATGTACAGTGTATTTGACTGAAGAGGATCTACTGTCCTTGTCAGTTTCCTAAGCAGAATTGATCTAGATATGGCCCGTGTGTGTAGGAAACACAGTTTTTTTGTTCTGAGCAAGCTCACTATTCTGGCCCTATAGGAAACACAGTAGAGTAGAAGAGTGCTCTTTTCTCTAAAGCAGAGTGTGTTTCTTGTAAGGCGAGCTAGCGTTTGTTTCCCAGTCCTAAATGGAGTTGAATTCCGTGCAGTTTTTGGTCCTACGAGCAAGAGTTGTTTTCTGGTAAGAAGAGTCACTATTGGGCTCCCATTGGCATATACAGTGCAAATAGCACTCGCGTCTGTTCCCAGCAAGTACAGTGTATTGGACTGAATAGGAGCTACTGTTCTTGTCAATTTCCTAAGCAGAATTGAACTAGATATGGCCCGTGTGTGTAGGAAGCACAGTTCTTTTGTTCTCAGCAAGCTCACTGTTCGGATCCCATAGGAAACACTGTAGAGTAGAAGAGTGCTCTTTTCTCAAAAGCAGAGTGTGTTTCTTGTAAGTCGAGCTAGTGTTTGTTTTCCAGTCAGAAATGGAGTTGAATCCCATGCAGTTTCTGGTCCTACGAGCAAGAGTTGTTTTCTTTTAAGAAGAGTCACTATTGCGCTCCCATTGTCATACACAGGGCAAATAGCACTCCCGTCTGTTCCCAGCAATTACAGTGTATTGGACTGAAGAGGATCTACTATTCTTGTCAGTTTTTTAAGCAGAATTGAACTAGATATGACCGTGTGTGTAGGAAGCACAGTTCTTTTGTTCTGAGCTACCTCACTATTTTGGCCCTATAGGAAACACAATAGAGTAGAAGAGTGCTCTTTTCTCAAAAGCAGAGTGTGTTTCTTGTAAGGCGAGATAGAGTTTGTTTCCCAGTCCTAAATGGAGTTGAATCACATGTAGTTTTTGGTCCTACGAGCAAGAGATGTTTTCTGGTAAGAAGAGTCACTATTGCGCTCCCATTGCCATACACTGAGGAAATAGCACTAGCGTCTGTTCACAGCAAGTACAGTGTATTGGACTGAAGATGAGCTACTGTTCTTGTCAGTTTCCTAAGCAGAGTTGAACTAGATATGGCCCCTGTGTGTAGGAAGCACACAGTTCTTTTGTTCTGAGCAAGCGCACTGTTCAGACCCCATAGGAAACACAGTAGAGTAGAAGAGTGCTGTTTTCTCAAAAGCAGAGTGTGTTTCTTGTAAGTTGAGCTAGCATTTGTTTCCCAGTCCGAAATGGAGTTGAATCCCATGCAGTTTCGGGTCCTACGAGCAAGAGTTGTTTTCTGGTAAGAAGAGTCTCTATTGCGCTCCCATTATCATACACAGGGCAAATAGCACTGGCGTCTGTTCCCAGCATGTTCAGTGTATTGGACTGAAGAGGACCAACTGTTCTTGTCAGTTTCCTAAGCAGAGTTGAACTAGATATAGCCCGTGTGAGTAGGAAGCACAGTTCTTTTGTTCTTAGCAAGCTCACTATTCTGGCCCTATAGGAAACACAGTAGAATAGAAGAGTGCTCTTTTCTCAAAAGGAGAGTGTGTTTCTTGTAAGGCGATCTAGCGTTTGTTTCCCAGTCCTAAATGGAGTTGAATCACATGCAGTTTCTGGTCCTACGAGCAAGAGTTGTTTTCTGGTAAGAAGAGTCACTGTTGCGCTCCCATTGTCAAACACAGGGCAAATAGCACTGGCGTCTATTCCCAGCATGTACAGTGTATTGGACTGAAGAGGAGCTACTGTTCTTGTCAGTTTCCTAAGCAGAGTTGAACTAGATATGGCCCGTTTCTGCGGAAGCACAGTTCTTTTGTTCTGAGCAAGCTCACTGTTCTGGCCCTATAGGAAACACAGTAGAGTAGAAGAGTGCTCATTTCTCAAAAGCAGAGTGTGTTTCTTGTAAGGTGAGCTAGCGTTTGTTTACCAGTTCTAAATGGAGTTGAATTACATGGCGGTTCTTGTCCTATGAGCAAGAGTTGTTTTCTGGTAAGAAGAGTCACTATTGCGATGGTACTGCCATACACAGTGCAAACAACACTTGCTACTGTTCTTTGCAAGTACAGTGTATTGGACAGAAGAGGAGCTACTGTTCTTGTCAGTTTCCTAAGCAGAGTTGAACTAGATATGGCCCGTGTGTGTAGGAAGCACAGTTCTTTTGTTCTGAGCAAGCTCACTGTTCGGACCCCATAGGAAACACTGTAGAGTAGAAGAGTGCTCTTTTCTCAAAAGCAGAGTGTGTTTCTTGTAAGGCGAGCTAGTGTTTCTTTTCCAGTCAGAAATGGAGTTGATTCCCATGCAGTTTCTGGTCCTACGTGCAAGAGTTGTTTTCTGGTAAGAAGAGTCACTATTGCCCTCCCATTGTCATACACAGGGCAAATAGCACTCCCGTCTCTTCCCAGCAATTACAGTGTATTGGACTGAAGAGGATCTACTATTCTTGTCAGTTTTTTAAGCAGAATTTAACTAGATATGACCGTGTGTGTAGGAAGCACAGTTCTTTTGTTCTGAGCAAGCTCACTGTTTTGGCCCTATAGGAAACACAATAGAATAGAAGAGTGCCCTTTTCTCAAAAGCAGAGTGTGTTTCTTGTAAGGCGAGATAGAGTTTGTTTCCCAGTCCTAAATGAGGTTGAATCACATGTAGTTTTTGGTCCTGCGAGCAAGAGATGTTTTCTGGTAAGAAGAGTCACTATTGCGCTCCCATTGCCATACACAGTGCAAATAGCACTCACGTCTGTTCGCAGCAAGTACAGTGTATTGGACTGAAGATGAGCTACTGTTCTTGTCAGTTTCCTAAGCAGAGTTGAACTAGATATGGCCCTTGTGTGTAGGAAGCACACAGTTCTTTTGTTCTGAGCAAGCACACTGTTCAGACCCCATAGGAAACACAGTAGAGTAGAAGAGTGCTGTTTTCTCAAAAGCAGAGTGTGTTTCTTGTAAGGCGAGCTAGCGTTTGTTTCCCAGTTCGAAATGGAGTTGAATCCCATGCAGTTTCGGGTCCTATGAGCAAGAGTTGTTTTCTGGTAAGAAGAGTCTCTATTGCGCTCCCATTATCATACACAGGGCAAATAGCACTGGCGTCTGTTCCCAGCATGTACAGTGTATTGGACTGAAGAGGACCAACTGTTCTTGTCAGTTTCCTCAGCAGAGTTGAACTAGATATAGCCCGTGTGTGTAGGAAGCACAGTTCTTTTGTTCTTAGCAAGCTCACTATTCTGGCCCTATAGGAAACACAGTAGAGTAGAAGAGTGCTCTTTTCTCAAAAGCAGAGTGTGTTTCTTGTAAGGCGAGCAAGCGTTTATTTCCCAGTCCTAAATGGAGTTGAATCACATGCAGTTTCTGGTCCTATGAGCAAGAGTTGTTTTCTGGTAAGAAGAGTCAATGTTGCGCTCCCATTGTCAAACACAGGGCAAATAGCACTGGCGTCTATTCCCAGCATGTACAGGGTATTGGAATGAAGAGGATCTACTGTTCTTGTCAGTTTCCCAAGCAGAATTGAACTAGATAATGCCGTTTGTGTAGGAAGCACAGTTCTTTTTTTCTGAGCAAGCTCACTATTCTGGCCCTATAGGAATACACAGTAGAGTAGAAGAGTGCTCTTTTCTCAAAAGCAGAGTGTGTTTCTTGTAAGGCGAGCTAGTGTTTGTTTCCCACTCCTAAATGGAGTTGAATCACATGGAGTTTTTGGTCCCATGTGCAAGAGTTGTTTTCTGGTAAGGAAAGTCACATTGCGCTCCCATTGCATACACAGTACAAATAGCACTCGCATCTGTTCCCAGCAAGTACAGTGCATTGGACTGAAGAGGAGCTACTGTTCTTGTCAGTTTCCTAAGCAGAGTTGAACTAGATATGGCCCGTGTGTGTAGGAAGCACAGTTCTTTTGTTCTGAGCAAGCTCACTGTTCGGACCCCATAGGAAACACTTTAGAGTAGAAGTGGGCTCTTTTCTCAAAAAGAGTATGTTCCTTGTAAGGCGAGCAAGCGTTTGATTCGCAGTCCTAAATGGAGTAGAATCACATGCAGTTTCTGGTCCTATGAGCAAGAGTTGTTTTCTGCTAAGAACAGTCATTATTGCGCTCATATTGTCATACACAGGGCAAATAGCACTCCCATCTGTTCCAAGCAAGTACAGTGTATTGGACTGAAGAGGATCTACTATTCTTGTCAGTTTTTTAAGCAGAATTGAACTAGATATGACTGTGTGAGTAGGAAGCACAGTTCTTTTGTTCTGAGCAAGCTCACTGTTTTGGCCCTAAGGGAAACACAATAGAGTAGAAGAGTGCTCTTTTCTCAAAGTAGTGTGTGTTTCTTGTAAGGCGAGCTAGCGTTTGTTTCCCAATCCTAAATGGAGTTGAATCACATGTAGTTTTGGGTCCTACGAGCAAGATTTGTTTTCTGGTAAGAAGAGTCACTATTGCGTTCCATTGCCATACACAGTGCAAATAGCACTCGCGTCTGTTCACAGCAAGTACAGTGTATTGGACTGAAGATGAGCTACTGTTCTTGTCAGTTTCCTAAGCAGAGTTGAACTAGATATGGCCCCTGTGTGTAGGAAGCACCGTTCTTTTGTTCTGAGCAAGCTCACTGTTCAGACACCATAGGAAACACAGTAGAGTAGAAGAGTGCTCTTTTCTCAAAAGCAGAGTGTGTTTCTTGTAAGGCGAGCTAGCGTTTGTTTCCCAGTCCGAAATGGAGTTGAATCCCATGGAGTTTCTGGTCCTAAGAGCAAGAGGTGTTTTTGTGGTGAGAAGAGTCACTATTGTGCTCCCATTGCCATATAGAGGACAAATAGCACTCGCGTCTGTTCCCAGCAAGTACAGTGTATTGGACTGAAGAGGATCTACTGTTCTTGTCAGTTTCCTAAGCAGAGTTGAACTAGATATGGCCCGTGTGTGTAGGAAGCACAGTTCTTTTGGTCTGAGCAAGCTCACTGTTTGGACCCAAAGGAAACACAGTAGAGAAGAAGAGTGCTCTTTTCTCAAAAGCAGAGTGTGCTTCTTGTAAGGCGAGCTAACGTTTGTTTCGCAGTCCTAAATGGAGTTGAATCACATGCAGTTTCTGGTCCTACGACCAAGAGTTGTTTTCTGGTAAGAAGAGTCACTATTGTGCTCCCATTGTCATACACAGGGCAAATAGCACTGGCGTCTATTCCCAGCATGTACAGTGTATTGGACTGAAGAAGATCTGCTGTTCTTGTCAGTTTCCTAAGCAGAATTGAACTAGATATGTCCGTGTGTGTAGGATGCACAGTTCTTTTGTTCTGAGCAAGCTCACTCTTTTGGCCCTATCGTAAACACATTAGAGTAGAAGAGTGTCCTTTTCACAAAAGCAGAGTGTGTTTCTTGTAAGGCATGCTAGTGTTTGTTTTTCAGTCCTAAATGGAGTTGAATCACATGCAGTTTCTGGTCCTACGAGCAAGAGTTGTTTTCTGGTAAGAAGAGTCACTATTGTGCTCCCATTGTCATACACAGGGCAAATAGCACTGGCGTCTGTTCCGAGCATGTACAGTGTATTTGACTGAAGAGGATCTACTGTCCTTGTCAGTTTCCTAAGCAGAATTGATCTAGATATGGCCCGTGTGTGTAGGAAGCACAGTTCTTTTGTTCTGAGCTAGCTCACTGTTTTGGCCCTATAGGAAACACAATAGAGTAGAAGAGTGCTCTTTTCTCAAAAGCAGACTGTGTTTCTTGTAAGGCGAGATAGAGTTTGTTTCCCAGTCCTAAATGGAGTTGAATCACATGTAGTTTTTGGTCCTACGAGCAAGAGATGTTTTCTGGTAAGAAGAGTCACTATTGCGCTCCCATTGCCATACACTGAGGAAATAGCACTCGCTTCTGTTCCCAGCAAGTACAGTGTATTGGACTGAAGATGAGCTACTGTTCTTGTAAGTTTCCTAAGCAGAGTTGAACTAGATATGGCCCCTGTGTGTATTTAGCACACAGTTCTTTTGTTCTGAGCAAGCGCACTGTTCAGACCCCATAGGAAACACAGTAGAGTAGAAGAGTGCTGTTTTCTCAAAAGGAGAGTGTGTTTCTTGTAAGGTGAGCTAGCGTTTGTTTCCCAGTCCGAAATGGAGTTGAATCCCATGCAGTTTCGGGTCCTACGAGCAAGAGTTGTTTTCTGGTAAGAAGAGTCTCTATTGCGCTCCCATTATCATACACAGGGCAAATAGCACTGGCGTCTGTTCCCAGCATGTACAGTGTATTGGACTGAAGAGGACCAACTGTTCTTGACAGTTTCCTAAGCAGAGTTGAACTAGATATAGCCCGTGTGTGTAGGAAGCACACTTCTTTTGTTCTTAGCAAGCTCACTATTCTGGCCCTATAGGAAACACAGTAGAATAGAAGAGTGCTCTTTTCTCAAAAGCAGAGTGTGTTTCTTGTAAGGCGAGCTAGCGTTTGTTTACCAGTTCTAAATGGAGTTGAATTACATGGAGGTTCTTGTCCTATGAGCAAGAGTTGTTTTCTGGTAAGAAGAGTCACTATTGCGATGGTACTGCCATACACAGTGCAAACAACACTTGCTACTGTTCTTTGCAAGTACAGTGTATTGGACAGAAGAGGAGCTACTGTTCTTGTCAGTTTCCTAAGCAGAGTTGAACTAGGTATGGCCCGTGTGTGTAGGAAGCACAGTTCTTTTGTTCTGAGCAAGCTCACTGTTCGGACCCCATAGGAAACACAGTAGATTAGAAGAGTGCTCTTTCCTTAAAAGCAGAGTGTGTTTCTTCTAAGGCGAGCTAGCGTTTGTTTCCCAGTCCTAAATGGAGTTGAATCACATGCAGTTTCTGGTCCTACAAGCAAGAGTTGTTTTCTGGTAAGAAGAGTCACTGTTTTGTTCCCATTGCCATACACAGGGCAAATAGCACTCGCGTCTGTTTCCAGCAAGTACAGTGTACTGGACTGAAGAGGAGCTACTGTTCTTGTCAGTTTTTTAAGCAGAGTTGAACTAGATATGGCCCGTGTGTGTATAAAGCACAGTTCTTTTGTTCTGAGCAAGCTCACAGTTCGGACCCCATAGGAAACACAGTAGAATAGAAGAGTGCTCTTTTCTCAAAAGCAGAGTGTGTTTCTTGTAAGGCGAGCTAGCATTTGTTTTTCAGTCCAAAATGGAGTTGAATCACATGCAGTTTCTGGTCCTACGAGCAAGGATGTTTTCTGGTAAGGAAAGTCACTATTGTGCTCCCTTTGCCTTAAATAGCACTCACGTCTGCTCCAGCAAGTACAGTGTATTGGACTGAAGAGGAGCTACTGTTCTTGTCAGTTTCCTAAGCAGAGTAGAACTAGATATGGCCCCTGTGTGTAGGAAGCACAGTTCTTTTGTTCTGAGCAGCTCACTGTTCAGACCCCATAGGAAACACCGTAGAGTAGAAGAGTGCTCTTTTCTCAAAAGCAGAGTGTGTTTCTTGTAAGGCGAGCTAGCATTTGTTTCCAAGTCCGAAATGGAGTTGAATACCATGCAGTTTCTGGTACTAAGAGCAAGAGTTGTTTTCTGGTAAGAAGATTCAGTATTGTGCTCCAATTGCCACTACACTGCAAATAGCACTCGCGTCTGTTCCCAGCAAGTACAGTGTATTGGACTGAAGAGGAGCTACTGTTCTTGTCAGTTTCCTAAGCAGAGTTTAACTAGATATGGCCGTTTGTGTAGGAAGCACAGTTCTTTTGTTCTGAGAAAGCTCACTGTTCTGGCAATATAGGAAACACAGTAGAGTAGAAGAGTGATCTTTTCTCAAAACCAGAGTGTGTTTCTTGTAAGGCGAGATAGTGTTTGTTTCCTAGTCCAAAATGGAGTTGAATCACAAGCAGTTTTTGGTCCTACGAGAAAGAGTTGTTTTCTGGTAAGAAGAGTCACTATTGCGCTCCCATTGCCATACACAGTGCAAATAGCACTCACGTCTGTTCCCAGCAAGTACAGTGTATTGGACTGAAGATGAGCTACTATTCTTGTCAATTTCCTAAGCAGAATTGAACTAGATATGGCCCGTGTGTGTAGGAAGCACAGTTCTTTTGTTCTCAGCAAGCTCACTGTTCGGATCCCATAGGAAACACTGTCGAGTAGAAGAGTGCTCTTTTCTCAAAAGCAGAGTGTGTTTCTTGTAAGTCGAGCTAGTGTTTGTTTTCCAGTCAGAAACGGAGTTGATTCCCATGCAGTTTCTGGTCCTACGTGCAAGAGTTGTTTTCTGGTAAGAAGAGTCACTATTGCGCTCCCATTGTCATACACAGGGCAAATAGCACTCCCGTCTGTTCCCAGCAAGTACAGTGTATTGGACTGAAGAGGATCTACTATTCTTGTCAGTTTTTTAAGCAGAATTGAACTAGATATGACCGTGTGTGTAGGAAGCACAGTTCTTTTGTTCTGAGCAAGCTCACTGTTTTGGCCCTATTGGAAACACAATAGAGTAGAAGAGTGCTCTTTTCTCAAAAGCAGAGTGTGTTTCTTGTAAGGCGAGATAGAGTTTGTTTCCCAGTCCTAAATGAGGTTGAATCACATGTAGTTTTTGGTCCTGCGAGCAAGAGATGTTTTCTGGTAAGAAGAGTCAGTATTGCGCTCCCATTGCCATACACAGTGCAAATAGCACTCGCGTCTGTTCGTAGCAATACAGTGTATTGGACTGAAGATGAGCTACTGTTCTTGTCAGTTTCCTAAGCAGACTTGAACTAGAATTGGCCCCCGTGTGTAGGTAGCACACAGTTCTTTTGTTCTGAGCAAGCATACTGTTCAGACCCCATAGGAAACACAGTAGAGTAGAAGAGTGCTGTTTTCTCAAAAGCAGAGTGTGTTTCTTGTAAGGCGAGCTAGCGTTTGTTTCCCAGTTCGAAATGGAGTTGAATCCCATGCAGTTTCGGGTCCTACGAGCAAGAGTTGTTTTCTGGTAAGAAGAGTCTCTATTGCGCTCCCATTATCATACACAGGGCAAATAGCACTGGCGTCTGTTCCCAGAATGTACAGTGTATTGGACTGAAGAGGACCAACTGTTCTTGTCAGTTTCCTCAGCAGAGTTGAACTAGATATAGCCCGTGTGTGTAGGAAGCACAGTTCTTTTGTTCTTAGCAAGCTCACTATTCTGGCCCTATAGGAAACACAGTAGAGTAGAAGAGTGCTCTTTTCTCAAAAGCAGAGTGTGTTTCTTGTAAGGCGAGCAAGCGTTTGTTTCCCAGTCCTAAATGGAGTTGAATCACATGCAGTTTCTGGTCCTATGAGCAAGAGTTGTTTTCTGGTAAGAAGAGTCACTGTTGCGCTCCCATTGTCAAACACAGGGCAAATAGCACTGGCGTCTATTCCCAGCATGTACAGTGTATTGGAATGAAGAGGATCTACTGTTCTTGTCAGTTTCCCAAGCAGAATTGAACTAGATAATGCCGTTTGTGTAGGAAGCACAGTTCTTTTTTTCTGAGCAAGCTCACTATTCTGGCCCTATAGGAATACACAGTAGAGTAGAAGAGTGCTCTTTTCTCAAAAGCAGAGTGTGTTTCTTGTAAGGCGAGCTAGTGTTTGTTTCCCACTCCTAAATGGAGTTGAATCACATGGAGTTTTTGGTCCCATGAGCAAGAGTTTTTTCTGGTAAGGAAAGTCACATTGCGCTCCCATTGCCATACACAGTACAAATAGCACTCGCATCTGTTCCCAGCAAGTACAGTGCATTGGACTGAAGAGGAGCTACTGTTCTTGTCAGTTTCCTAAGCAGAGTTGAACTAGATATGGCCCGTGTGTGTAGGAAGCACAGTTCTTTTGTTCTGAGCAAGGTCACTGATCGGACCCCATAGGAAACACTTTAGAGTAGAAGTGGGCTCTTTTCCCAAAAAGAGTATGTTTCTTGTAAGGCGAGCTAGCGTTTGTTTCGCAGTCCTAAATGGAGTTGAATCACATGCAGTTTCTGGTCCTACGAGCAAGAGTTGTTTTCTGCTAAGAACAGTCATTATTGCGCTCATATTGTCATACACAGGGCAAATAGCACTCCCATCTGTTCCAAGCAAGTACAGTGTATTGGACTGAAGAGGATCTACTATTCTTGTCAGTTTTTTAAGCAGAATTGAACTAGATATGACTGTGTGTGTAGGAAGCACAGTTCTTTTGTTCTGAGCAAGCTCACTGTTTTGGCCCTATAGGAAACACAATAGAGTAGAAGAGTGCTCTTTTCTCAAAAGTAGTGTGTGTTCCTTGTAAGGCGAGCTAGCGTTTGTTTCCCAATCCTAAATGGAGTTGAATCACATGTAGTTTTGGGTCCTACGAGCAAGATTTGTTTTCTGGTAAGAAGAGTCACTATTGCGTTCCCATTGCCATACACAGTGCAAATAGCACTCGCGTCTGTTCACAGCAAGTACAGTGTATTGGACTGAAGATGAGCTACTGTTCTTGTCAGTTTCCTAAGCAGAGTTGAACTAGATATGGCCCCTGTGTGTAGGAAGCACAGTTCTTTTGTTCTAAGCAAGCTCACTGTTCAGACACCATAGGAAACACAGTAGAGTAGAAGAGTGCTCTTTTCTCAAAAGCAGAGTGTGTTTCTTGTAAGGCGAGCTAGCGTTTGTTTCCCAGTCCGAAATGGAGTTGAATCCCATGGAGTTTCTGGTCCTAAGAGCAAGAGGTGTTTTGTGGTGAGAAGAGTCACTATTGTGCTCCCATTGCCATATAGAGGACAAATAGCACTCGCGTCTGTTCCCAGCAAGTACAGTGTATTGGACTGAAGAGGATCTACTGTTCTTGTCAGTTTCCTAAGCAGAGTTGAACTAGATATGGCCCGTGTGTGTAGGAAGCACAGTTCTTTTGTTCTGAGCAAGCTCACTGTTTGGACCCCAAAGGAAACACAGTAGAGAAGAAGAGTGCTCTTTTCTCAAAAGCAGAGTGTGTTTCTTGTAAGGCGAGCTAACGTTTGTTTCGCAGTCCTAAATGGAGTTGAATCACATGCAGTTTCTGGTCCTACGAGCAAGAGTTGTTTTCTGGTAAGAAGAGTCACTATTGTGCTCCCATTGTCATACACAGGGCAAATAGCACTGGCGTCTATTCCCAGCATGTACAGTGTATTGGACTGAAGAAGATCTACTGTTCTTGTCAGTTTCCTAAGCAGAATTGAACTAGATATGTCCGTGTGTGTAGGATGCACAGTTCTTTTGTTCTGAGCAAGCTCACTCTTTTGGCCCTATCGTAAACACATTAGAGTAGAAGAGTGTCCTTTTCACAAAAGCAGAGTGTGTTTCTTGTAAGGCATGCTAGTGTTTGTTTTTCAGTCCTAAATGGAGTTGAATCACATGCAGTTTCTGGTCCTACGAGCAAGAGTTGTTTTCTGGTAAGAAGAGTCACTATTGTGCTCCCATTGTCATACACAGGGCAAATAGCACTGGCGTCTGTTCCGAGCATGTACAGTGTATTTGACTGAAGAGGATCTACTGTCCTTGTCAGTTTCCTAAGCAGAATTGATCTAGATATGGCCCGTGTGTGTAGGAAACACAGTTCTTTTGTTCTGAGCAAGCTCACTATTCTGGCCCTATAGGAAACACAGTAGAGTAGAAGAGTGCTCTTTTCTCTAAAGCAGAGTGTGTTTCTTGTAAGGCGAGCTAGCGTTTGTTTCCCAGTCCTAAATGGAGTTGAATTCCGTGCAGTTTTTGGTCCTACGAGCAAGAGTTGTTTTCTGGTAAGAAGAGTCACTATTGGGCTCCCATTGGCATATACAGTGCGAATAGCACTCGCGTCTGTTCCCAGCAAGTACAGTGTATTGGACTGAATAGGAGCTACTGTTCTTGTCAATTTCCTAAGCAGAATTGAACTAGATATGGCCCGTGTGTGTAGGAAGCACAGTTCTTTTGTTCTCAGCAAGCTCACTGTACGGATCCCATAGGAAACACTGTAGAGTAGAAGAGTGCTCTTTTCTCAAAAGCAGAGTGTGTTTCTTGTAAGTCGAGCTAGTGTTTGTTTTCCAGTCAGAAATGGAGTTGAATCCCATGCAGTTTCTGGTCCTACGAGCAAGAGTTGTTTTCTTTTAAGAAGAGTCACTATTGCGCTCCCATTGTCATACACAGGGCAAATAGCACTCGCATCTGTTCCCAGCAAGTACAGTGTATTGGACTGAAGAGGATCTACTATTCTTGTCAGTTTTTTAAGCAGAATTGAACTAGATATGACCGTGTGTGTAGGAAGCACAGTTCTTTTGTTCTGAGCTACCTCACTATTTTGGCCCTATAGGAAACACAATAGAGTAGAAGAGTGCTCTTTTCTCAAAAGCAGAGTGTGTTTCTTGTAAGGCGAGATAGAGTTTGTTTCACAGTCCTAAATGGAGTTGAATCACATGCAGTTTCTGGTCCTATGAGCAAGATTTGTTTTCTGGTAAGAAGAGTCACTGTTGCGCTCCCATTGTCAAACACAGGGCAAATAGCACTGGCGTCTATTCCCAGCATGTACAGTGTATTGGACTGAAGAGGAGCTACTGTTCTTGTCAGTTTCCTAAGCAGAGTTGAACTAGATATGGCCCGTTTCTGCGGAAGCACAGTTCTTTTGTTCTGAGCAAGCTCACTGTTCTGGCCCTATAGGAAACACAGTAGAGTAGAAGAGTGCTCATTTCTCAAAAGCAGAGTGTGTTTCTTGTAAGGTGAGCTAGCGTTTGTTTACCAGTTCTAAATGGAGTTGAATTACATGGCGGTTCTTGTCCTATGAGCAAGAGTTGTTTTCTGGTAAGAAGAGTCACTATTGCGATGGTACTGCCATACACAGTGCAAACAACACTTGCTACTGTTCTTTGCAAGTACAGTGTATTGGACAGAAGAGGAGCTACTGTTCTTGTCAGTTTCCTAAGCAGAGTTGAACTAGATATGGCCCCTGTGTGTAGGAAGCACACAGTTCTTTTGTTCTGAGCAAGCGCACTGTTCAGACCCCATAGGAAACACAGTAGAGTACAAGAGTGCTGTTTTCTCAAAAGCAGAGTGTGTTTCTTGTAAGTTGAGCTAGCGTTTGTTTCCCAGTCCGAAATGGAGTTGAATCCCATGCAGTTTCGGGTCCTACGAGCAAGAGTTGTTTTCTGGTAAGAAGAGTCTCTATTGCGCTCCCATTATCATACACAGGGCAAATAGCACTGGCGTCTGTTCCCAGCATGTTCAGTGTATTGGACTGAAGAGGACCAACTGTTCTTGTCAGTTTCCTAAGCAGAGTTGAACTAGATATAGCCCGTGTGAGTAGGAAGCACAGTTCTTTTGTTCTTAGCAAGCTCACTATTCTGGCCCTATAGGAAACACAGTAGAATAGAAGAGTGCTCTTTTCTCAAAAGGAGAGTGTGTTTCTTGTAAGGCGATCTAGCGTTTGTTTCCCAGTCCTAAATGGAGTTGAATCACATGCAGTTTCTGGTCCTACGAGCAAGAGTTGTTTTCTGGTAAGAAGAGTCACTGTTGCGCTCCCATTGTCAAACACAGGGCAAATAGCACTGGCGTCTATTCCCAGCATGTACAGTGTATTGGACTGAGGAGGAGCTACTGTTCTTGTCAGTTTCCTAAGCAGAGTTGAACTAGATATGGCCCGTTTCTGCGGAAGCACAGTTCTTTTGTTCTGAGCAAGCTCACTGTTCTGGCCCTATAGAAAACACAGTAGAGTAGAAGAGTGCTCGTTTCTCAAAAGCAGAGTGTGTTTCTTGTAAGGTGAGCTAGCGTTTGTTTACCAGTTCTAAATGGAGTTGAATTACATGGCGGTTCTTGTCCTATGAGCAAGAGTTGTTTTCTGGTAAGAAGAGTCACTATTGCGATGGTACTGCCATACACAGTGCAAACAACACTTGCTACTGTTCTTTGCAAGTACAGTGTATTGGACAGAAGAGGAGCTACTGTTCTTGTCAGTTTCCTAAGCAGAGTTGAACTAGATATGGCCCGTGTGTGTAGGAAGCACAGTTCTTTTGTTCTGAGCAAGCTCACTGTTCGGACCCCATAGGAAACACTGTAGAGTAGAAGAGTGCTCTTTTCTCAAAAGCAGAGTGTGTTTCTTGTAAGGCGAGCTAGTGTTTCTTTTCCAGTCAGAAATGGAGTTGATTCCCATGCAGTTTCTGGTCCTACGTGCAAGAGTTGTTTTCTGGTAAGAAGAGTCACTATTGCGCTCCCATTGTCATACACAGGGCAAATAGCACTCCCGTCTGTTCCCAGCAATTACAGTGTATTGGACTGAAGAGGATCTACTATTCTTGTCAGTTTTTTAAGCAGAATTTAACTAGATATGACCGTGTGTGTAGGAAGCACAGTTCTTTTGTTCTGAGCAAGCTCACTGTTTTGGCCCTATAGGAAACACAATAGAGTAGAAGAGTGCTCTTTTCTCAAAAGCAGAGTGTGTTTCTTGTAAGGCGAGATAGAGTTTGTTTCCCAGTCCTAAATGAGGTTGAATCACATGTAGTTTTTGGTCCTGCGAGCAAGAGATGTTTTCTGATAAGAAGAGTCACTATTGCGCTCCCATTGCCATACACAGTGCAAATAGCACTCGCGTCTGTTCCCAGCAAGTACAGCGTATTGGACTGAAGATGAGCTACTGTTCTTGTCAGTTTCCTAAGCAGAGTTGAACTAGATATGGCCCTTGTGTGTAGGAAGCACACAGTTCTTTTGTTCTGAGCAAGCACACTGTTCAGACCCCATAGGAAACACAGTAGAGTAGAAGAGTGCTGTTTTCTCAAAAGCAGAGTGTGTTTCTTGTAAGGCGAGCTAGCGTTTGTTTCCCAGTTCGAAATGGAGTTGAATCCCATGCAGTTTCGGGTCCTATGAGCAAGAGTTGTTTTCTGGTAAGAAGAGTCTCTATTGCGCTCCCATTATCATACACAGGGCAAATAGCACTGGCGTCTGTTCCCAGCATGTACAGTGTATTGGACTGAAGAGGACCAACTGTTCTTGTCAGTTTCCTCAGCAGAGTTGAACTAGATATAGCCCGTGTTTGTAGGAAGCACAGTTCTTTTGTTCTTAGCAAGCTCACTATTCTGGCCCTATAGGAAACACAGTAGAGTAGAAGAGTGCTCTTTTCTCAAAAGCAGAGTGTGTTTCTTGTAAGGCGAGCAAGCGTTTATTTCCCAGTCCTAAATGGAGTTGAATCACATGCAGTTTCTGGTCCTATGAGCAAGAGTTGTTTTCTGGTAAGAAGAGTCAATGTTGCGCTCCCATTGTCAAACACAGGGCAAATAGCACTGGCGTCTATTCCCAGCATGTACAGGGTATTGGAATGAAGAGGATCTACTGTTCTTGTCAGTTTCCCAAGCAGAATTGAACTAGATAATGCCGTTTGTGTAGGAAGCACAGTTCTTTTTTTCTGAGCAAGCTCACTATTCTGGCCCTATAGGAATACACAGTAGAGTAGAAGAGTGCTCTTTTCTCAAAAGCAGAGTGTGTTTCCTGTAAGGCGAGCTAGTGTTTGTTTCCCACTCCTCAATGGAGTTGAATCACATGGAGTTTTTGGTCCCATGTGCAAGAGTTGTTTTCTGGTAAGGAAAGTCACATTGCGCTCCCATTGCCATACACAGTACAAATAGCACTCGCATCTGTTCCCAGCAAGTACAGTGCATTGGACTGAAGAGGAGCTACTGTTCTTGTCAGTTTCCTAAGCAGAGTTGAACTAGATATGGCCCGTGTGTGTAGGAAGCACAGTTCTTTTGTTCTGAGCAAGCTCACTGTTCGGACCCCATAGGAAACACTTTAGAGTAGAAGTGGGCTCTTTTCTCAAAAAGAGTATGTTCCTTGTAAGGCGAGCAAGCGTTTGATTCGCAGTCCTAAATGGAGTAGAATCACATGCAGTTTCTGGTCCTACGAGCAAGAGTTGTTTTCTGCTAAGAACAGTCATTATTGCGCTCATATTGTCATACACAGGGCAAATAGCACTCCCATCTGTTCCAAGCAAGTACAGTGTATTGGACTGAAGAGGATCTACTATTCTTGTCAGTTTTTTAAGCAGAATTGAACTAGATATGACTGTGTGAGTAGGAAGCACAGTTCTTTTGTTCTGAGCAAGCTCACTGTTTTGGCCCTATAGGAAACACAATAGAGTAGAAGAGTGCTCTTTTCTCAAAAGTAGTGTGTGTTTCTTGTAAGGCGAGCTAGCGTTTGTTTCCCAATCCTAAATGGAGTTGAATCACATGTAGTTTTGGGTCCTACGAGCAAGATTTGTTTTCTGGTAAGAAGAGTCACTATTGCGTTCCCATTGCCATACACAGTGCAAATAGCACTCGCGTCTGTTCACAGCAAGTACAGTGTATTGGACTGAAGATGAGCTACTGTTCTTGTCAGTTTCCTAAGCAGAGTTGAACTAGATATGGCCCCTGTGTGTAGGAAGCACCGTTCTTTTGTTCTGAGCAAGCTCACTGTTCAGACACCATAGGAAACACAGTAGAGTAGAAGAGTGCTCTTTTCTCAAAAGCAGAGTGTGTTTCTTGTAAGGCGAGCTAGCGTTTGTTTCCCAGTCCGAAATGGAGTTGAATCCCATGGAGTTTCTGGTCCTAAGAGCAAGAGGTGTTTTGTGGTGAGAAGAGTCACTATTGTGCTCCCATTGCCATATAGAGGACAAATAGCACTCGCGTCTGTTCCCAGCAAGTACAGTGTATTGGACTGAAGAGGATCTACTGTTCTTGTCAGTTTCCTAAGCAGAGTTGAACTAGATATGGCCCGTGTGTGTAGGAAGCACAGTTCTTTTGTTCTGAGCAAGCTCACTGTTTGGACCCCAAAGGAAACACAGTAGAGAAGAAGAGTGCTCTTTTCTCAAAAGCAGAGTGTGTTTCTTGTAAGGCGAGCTAACGTTTGTTTCGCAGTCCTAAATGGAGTTGAATCCCATGCAGTTTCTGGTCCTACGAGCAAGAGTTGTTTTCTGGTAAGAAGAGTCACTATTGTGCTCCCATTGTCATACACAGGGCAAATAGCACTGGCGTCTATTCCCAGCATGTACAGTGTATTGGACTGAAGAAGATCTGCTGTTCTTGTCAGTTTCCTAAGCAGAATTGAACTAGATATGTCCGTGTGTGTAGGATGCACAGTTCTTTTGTTCTGAGCAAGCTCACTCTTTTGGCCCTATCGTAAACACATTAGAGTAGAAGAGTGTCCTTTTCACAAAAGCAGAGTGTGTTTCTTGTAAGGCATGCTAGTGTTTGTTTTTCAGTCCTAAATGGAGTTGAATCACATGCAGTTTCTGGTCCTACGAGCAAGAGTTGTTTTCTGGTAAGAAGAGTCACTATTGTGCTCCCATTGTCATACACAGGGCAAATAGCACTGGCGTCTGTTCCGAGCATGTACAGTGTATTTGACTGAAGAGGATCTACTGTCCTTGTCAGTTTCCTAAGCAGAATTGATCTAGATATGGCCCGTGTGTGTAGGAAGCACAGTTCTTTTGTTCTGAGCTAGCTCACTGTTTTGGCCCTATAGGAAACACAATAGAGTAGAAGAGTGCTCTTTTCTCAAAAGCAGACTGTGTTTCTTGTAAGGCGAGATAGAGTTTGTTTCCCAGTCCTAAATGGAGTTGAATCACATGTAGTTTTTGGTCCTACGAGCAAGAGATGTTTTCTGGTAAGAAGAGTCACTATTGCGCTCCCATTGCCATACACTGAGGAAATAGCACTCGCGTCTGTTCCCAGCAAGTACAGTGTATTGGACTGAAGATGAGCTACTGTTCTTGTAAGTTTCCTAAGCAGTGTTGAACTAGATATGGCCCCTGTGTGTATTTAGCACACAGTTCTTTTGTTCTGAGCAAGCGCACTGTTCAGACCCCATAGGAAACACAGTAGAGTAGAAGAGTGCTGTTTTCTCAAAAGGAGAGTGTGTTTCTTGTAAGGTGAGCTAGCGTTTGTTTCCCAGTCCGAAATGGAGTTGAATCCCATGCAGTTTCGGGTCCTACGAGCAAGAGTTGTTTTCTGGTAAGAAGAGTCTCTATTGCGCTCCCATTATCATACACAGGGCAAATAGCACGGGCGTCTGTTCCCAGCATGTACAGTGTATTGGACTGAAGAGGACCAACTCTTCTTGACAGTTTCCTAAGCAGAGTTGAACTAGATATAGCCCGTGTGTGTAGGAAGCACACTTCTTTTGTTCTGAGCAAGCTCACTATTCTGGCCCTATAGGAAACACAGTAGAATAGAAGAGTGCTCTTTTCTCAAAAGGAGAGTGTGTTTCTTGTAAGGCGAGCTAGCGTTTGTTTACCAGTTCTAAATGGAGTTGAATTACATGGAGGTTCTTGTCCTATGAGCAAGAGTTGTTTTCTGGTAAGAAGAGTCACTGTTTTGTTCCCATTGCCATACACAGGGCAAATAGCACTCGCGTCTGTTTCCAGCAAGTACAGTGTACTGGACTGAAGAGGAGCTACTGTTCTTGTCAGTTTTTTAAGCAGAGTTGAACTAGATATGGCCCGTGTGTGTATAAAGCACAGTTCTTTTGTTCTGAGCAAGCTCACAGTTCGGACCCCATAGGAAACACAGTAGAATAGAAGAGTGCTCTTTTCTCAAAAGCAGAGTGTGTTTCTTGTAAGGCGAGCTAGCATTTGTTTTTCAGTCCAAAATGGAGTTGAATCACATGCAGTTTCTGGTCCTACGAGCAAGGGATGTTTTCTGGTAAGGAAAGTCACTATTGTGCTCCCTTTGCCTTAAATAGCACTCACGTCTGCTCCAGCAAGTACAGTGTATTGGACTGAAGAGGAGCTACTGTTCTTGTCAGTTTCCTAAGCAGAGTAGAACTAGATATGGCCCCTGTGTGTAGGAAGCACAGTTCTTTTGTTCTGAGCAGCTCACTGTTCAGACCCCATAGGAAACACCGTAGAGTAGAAGAGTGCTCTTTTCTCAAAAGCAGAGTGTGTTTCTTGTAAGGCGAGCTAGCATTTGTTTCCAAGTCCGAAATGGAGTTGAATACCATGCAGTTTCTGGTACTAAGAGCAAGAGTTGTTTTCTGGTAAGAAGATTCAGTATTGTGCTCCAATTGCCACATACACTGCAAATAGCACTCGCGTCTGTTCCCAGCAAGTACAGTGTATTGGACTGAAGAGGAGCTACTGTTCTTGTCAGTTTCCTAAGCAGAGTTTAACTAGATATGGCCCGTTTGTGTAGGAAGCACAGTTCTTTTGTTCTGAGAAAGCTCACTGTTCTGGCAATATAGGAAACACAGTAGAGTAGAAGAGTGATCTTTTCTCAAAACCAGAGTGTGTTTCTTGTAAGGCGAGATAGTGTTTGTTTCCTAGTCCAAAATGGAGTTGAATCACAAGCAGTTTTTGGTCCTACGAGAAAGAGTTGTTTTCTGGTAAGAAGAGTCACTATTGCGCTCCCATTGCCATACACAGTGCAAATAGCACTCACGTCTTTTCCCAGCAAGTACAGTGTATTGGACTGAAGATGAGCTACTATTCTTGTCAATTTCCTAAGCAGAATTGAACTAGATATGGCCCGTGTGTGTAGGAAGCACAGTTCTTTTGTTCTCAGCAAGCTCACTGTTCGGATCCCATAGGAAACACTGTCGAGTAGAAGAGTGCTCTTTTCTCAAAAGCAGAGTGTGTTTCTTGTAAGTCGAGCTAGTGTTTGTTTTCCAGTCAGAAACGGAGTTGATTCCCATGCAGTTTCTGGTCCTACGTGCAAGAGTTGTTTTCTGGTAAGAAGAGTCACTATTGCGCTCCCATTGTCATACACAGGGCAAATAGCACTCCCGTCTGTTCCCAGCAAGTACAGTGTATTGGACTGAAGAGGATCTACTATTCTTGTCAGTTTTTTAAGCAGAATTGAACTAGATATGACCGTGTGTGTAGGAAGCACAGTTCTTTTGTTCTGAGCAAGCTCACTGTTTTGGCCCTATTGGAAACACAGTAGAGTAGAAGAGTGCTCTTTTCTCAAAAGCAGAGTGTGTTTCTTGTAAGGCGAGATAGAGTTTGTTTCCCAGTCCTAAATGAGGTTGAATCACATGTAGTTTTTGGTCCTGCGAGCAAGAGATGTTTTCTGGTAAGAAGAGTCAGTATTGCGCTCCCATTGCCATACACAGTGCAAATAGCACTCGCGTCTGTTCGTAGCAATACAGTGTATTGGACTGAAGATGAGCTACTGTTCTTGTCAGTTTCCTAAGCAGACTTGAACTAGAATTGGCCCCCGTGTGTAGGTAGCACACAGTTCTTTTGTTCTGAGCAAGCATACTGTTCAGACCCCATAGGAAACACAGTAGAGTAGAAGAGTGCTGTTTTCTCAAAAGCAGAGTGTGTTTCTTGTAAGGCGAGCTAGCGTTTGTTTCCCAGTTCGAAATGGAGTTGAATCCCATGCAGTTTCGGGTCCTACGAGCAAGAGTTGTTTTCTGGTAAGAAGAGTCTCTATTGCGCTCCCATTATCATACACAGGGCAAATAGCACTGGCGTCTGTTCCCAGAATGTACAGTGTATTGGACTGAAGAGGACCAACTGTTCTTGTCAGTTTCCTCAGCAGAGTTGAACTAGATATAGCCCGTGTGTGTAGGAAGCACAGTTCTTTTGTTCTTAGCAAGCTCACTATTCTGGCCCTATAGGAAACACAGTAGAGTAGAAGAGTGCTCTTTTCTCAAAAGCAGAGTGTGTTTCTTGTAAGGCGAGCAAGCGTTTGTTTCCCAGTCCTAAATGGAGTTGAATCACATGCAGTTTCTGGTCCTATGAGCAAGAGTTGTTTTCTGGTAAGAAGAGTCACTGTTGCGCTCCCATTGTCAAACACAGGGCAAATAGCACTGGCGTCTATTCCCAGCATGTACAGTGTATTGGAATGAAGAGGATCTACTGTTCTTGTCAGTTTCCCAAGCAGAATTGAACTAGATAATGCCGTTTGTGTAGGAATCACAGTTCTTTTTTTCTGAGCAAGCTCACTATTCTGGCCCTATAGGAATACACAGTAGAGTAGAAGAGTGCTCTTTTCTCAAAAGCAGAGTGTGTTTCTTGTAAGGCGAGCTAGTGTTTGTTTCCCACTCCTAAATGGAGTTGAATCACATGGAGTTTTTGGTCCCATGAGCAAGAGTTTTTTCTGGTAAGGAAAGTCACATTGCGCTCCCATTGCCATACACAGTACAAATAGCACTCGCATCTGTTCCCAGCAAGTACAGTGCATTGGACTGAAGAGGAGCTACTGTTCTTGTCAGTTTCCTAAGCAGAGTTGAACTAGATATGGCCCGTGTGTGTAGGAAGCACAGTTCTTTTGTTCTGAGCAAGGTCACTGATCGGACCCCATAGGAAACACTTTAGAGTAGAAGTGGGCTCTTTTCTCAAAAAGAGTATGTTTCTTGTAAGGCGAGCTAGCGTTTGTTTCGCAGTCCTAAATGGAGTTGAATCACATGCAGTTTCTGGTCCTACGAGCAAGAGTTGTTTTCTGCTAAGAACAGTCATTATTGCGCTCATATTGTCATACACAGGGCAAATAGCACTCCCATCTGTTCCAAGCAAGTACAGTGTATTGGACTGAAGAGGATCTACTATTCTTGTCAGTTTTTTAAGCAGAATTGAACTAGATATGACTGTGTGTGTAGGAAGCACAGTTCTTTTGTTCTGAGCAAGCTCACTGTTTTGGCCCTATTGGAAACACAATAGAGTAGAAGAGTGCTCTTTTCTCAAAAGTAGTGTGTGTTTCTTGTAAGGCGAGCTAGCGTTTGTTTCCCAATCCTAAATGGAGTTGAATCACATGTAGTTTTGGGTCCTACGAGCAAGATTTGTTTTCTGGTAAGAAGAGTCACTATTGCGTTCCCATTGCCATACACAGTGCAAATAGCACTCGCGTCTGTTCACAGCAAGTACAGTGTATTGGACTGAAGATGAGCTACTGTTCTTGTCAGTTTCCTAAGCAGAGTTGAACTAGATATGGCCCCTGTGTGTAGGAAGCACAGTTCTTTTGTTCTAAGCAAGCTCACTGTTCAGACACCATAGGAAACACAGTAGAGTAGAAGAGTGCTCTTTTCTCAAAAGCAGAGTGTGTTTCTTGTAAGGCGAGCTAGCGTTTGTTTCCCAGTCCGAAATGGAGTTGAATCCCATGGAGTTTCTGGTCCTAAGAGAAAGAGGTGTTTTGTGGTGAGAAGAGTCACTATTGTGCTCCCATTGCCATATAGAGGACAAATAGCACTCGCGTCTGTTCCCAGCAAGTACAGTGTATTGGACTGAAGAGGATCTACTGTTCTTGTCAGTTTCCTAAGCAGAGTTGAACTAGATATGGCCCGTGTGTGTAGGAAGCACAGTTCTTTTGTTCTGAGCAAGCTCACTGTTTGGACCCCAAAGGAAACACAGTAGAGAAGAAGAGTGCTCTTTTCTCAAAAGCAGAGTGTGTTTCTTGTAAGGCGAGCTAACGTTTGTTTCACAGTCCTAAATGGAGTTGAATCACATGCAGTTTCTGGTCCTACGAGCAAGAGTTGTTTTCTGGTAAGAAGAGTCACTATTGTGCTCCCATTGTCATACACAGGGCAAATAGCACTGGCGTCTATTCCCAGCATGTACAGTGTATTGGACTGAAGAAGATCTACTGTTCTTGTCAGTTTCCTAAGCAGAATTGAACTAGATATGTCCGTGTGTGTAGGATGCACAGTTCTTTTGTTCTGAGCAAGCTCACTCTTTTGGCCCTATCGTAAACACATTAGAGTAGAAGAGTGTCCTTTTCACAAAAGCAGAGTGTGTTTCTTGTAAGGCATGCTAGTGTTTGTTTTTTAGTCCTAAATGGAGTTGAATCACATGCAGTTTCTGGTCCTACGAGCAAGAGTTGTTTTCTGGTAAGAAGAGTCACTATTGTGCTCCCATTGTCATACACAGGGCAAATAGCACTGGCGTCTGTTCCGAGCATGTACAGTGTATTTGACTGAAGAGGATCTACTGTCCTTGTCAGTTTCCTAAGCAGAATTGATCTAGATATGGCCCGTGTGTGTAGGAAACACAGTTCTTTTTTTCTGAGCAAGCTCACTATTCTGGCCCTATAGGAAACACAGTAGAGTAGAAGAGTGCTCTTTTCTCTAAAGCAGAGTGTGTTTCTTGTAAGGCGAGCTAGCGTTTGTTTCCCAGTCCTAAATGGAGTTGAATTCCGTGCAGTTTTTGGTCCTACGAGCAAGAGTTGTTTTCTGGTAAGAAGAGTCACTATTGGGCTCCCATTGGCATATACAGTGCGAATAGCACTCGCGTCTGTTCCCAGCAAGTACAGTGTATTGGACTGAATAGGAGCTACTGTTCTTGTCAATTTCCTAAGCAGAATTGAACTAGATATGGCCCGTGTGTGTAGGAAGCACAGTTCTTTTGTTCTCAGCAAGCTCACTGTACGGATCCCATAGGAAACACTGTAGAGTAGAAGAGTGCTCTTTTCTCAAAAGCAGAGTGTGTTTCTTGTAAGTCGAGCTAGTGTTTGTTTTCCAGTCAGAAATGGAGTTGAATCCCATGCAGTTTCTGGTCCTACGAGCAAGAGTTGTTTTCTTTTAAGAAGAGTCACTATTGCGCTCCCATTGTCATACACAGGGCAAATAGCACTCGCATCTTTTCCCAGCAAGTACAGTGTATTGGACTGAAGAGGATCTACTATTCTTGTCAGTTTTTTAAGCAGAATTGAACTAGATATGACCGTGTGTGTAGGAAGCACAGTTCTTTTGTTCTGAGCTACCTCACTATTTTGGCCCTATAGGAAACACAATAGAGTAGAAGAGTGCTCTTTTCTCAAAAGCAGAGTGTGTTTCTTGTAAGGCGAGATAGAGTTTGTTTCCCAGTCCTAAATGGAGTTGAATCACATGCAGTTTCTGGTCCTATGAGCAAGATTTGTTTTCTGGTAAGAAGAGTCACTGTTGTGCTCCCATTGTCAAACACAGGGCAAATAGCACTGGCGTCTATTCCCAGCATGTACAGTGTATTGGACTGAAGAGGAGCTACTGTTCTTGTCAGTTTCCTAAGCAGAGTTGAACTAGATATGGCCCGTTTCTGCGGAAGCACAGTTCTTTTGTTCTGAGCAAGCTCACTGTTCTGGCCCTATAGGAAACACAGTAGAGTAGAAGAGTGCTCATTTCTCAAAAGCAGAGTGTGTTTCTTGTAAGGTGAGCTAGCGTTTGTTTACCAGTTCTAAATGGAGTTGAATTACATGGCGGTTCTTGTCCTATGAGCAAGAGTTGTTTTCTGGTAAGAAGAGTCACTATTGCGATGGTACTGCCATACACAGTGCAAACAACACTTGCTACTGTTCTTTGCAAGTACAGTGTATTGGACAGAAGAGGAGCTACTGTTCTTGTCAGTTTCCTAAGCAGAGTTGAACTAGATATGGCCCCTGTGTGTAGGAAGCACACAGTTCTTTTGTTCTGAGCAAGCGCACTGTTCAGACCCCATAGGAAACACAGTAGAGTAGAAGAGTGCTGTTTTCTCAAAAGCAGAGTGTGTTTCTTGTAAGTTGAGCTAGCGTTTGTTTCCCAGTCCGAAATGGAGTTGAATCCCATGCAGTTTCGGGTCCTACGAGCAAGAGTTGTTTTCTGGTAAGAAGAGTCTCTATTGCGCTCCCATTATCATACACAGGGCAAATAGCACTGGCGTCTGTTCCCAGCATGTTCAGTGTATTGGACTGAAGAGGACCAACTGTTCTTGTCAGTTTCCTAAGCAGAGTTGAACTAGATATAGCCCGTGTGAGTAGGAAGCACAGTTCTTTTGTTCTTAGCAAGCTCACTATTCTGGCCCTATAGGAAACACAGTAGAATAGAAGAGTGCTCTTTTCTCAAAAGGAGAGTGTGTTTCTTGTAAGGCGATCTAGCGTTTGTTTCCCAGTCCTAAATGGAGTTGAATCACATGCAGTTTCTGGTCCTACGAGCAAGAGTTGTTTTCTGGTAAGAAGAGTCACTGTTGCGCTCCCATTGTCAAACACAGGGCAAATAGCACTGGCGTCTATTCCCAGCATGTACAGTGTATTGGACTGAAGAGGAGCTACTGTTCTTGTCAGTTTCCTAAGCAGAGTTGAACTAGATATGGCCCGTTTCTGCGGAAGCACAGTTCTTTTGTTCTGAGCAAGCTCACTGTTCTGGCCCTATAGAAAACACAGTAGAGTAGAAGAGTGCTCGTTTCTCAAAAGCAGAGTGTGTTTCTTGTAAGGTGAGCTAGCGTTTGTTTACCAGTTCTAAATGGAGTTGAATTACATGGCAGTTCTTGTCCTATGAGCAAGAGTTGTTTTCTGGTAAGAAGAGTCACTATTGCGATGGTACTGCCATACACAGTGCAAACAACACTTGCTACTGTTCTTTGCAAGTACAGTGTATTGGACAGAAGAGGAGCTACTGTTCTTGTCAGTTTCCTAAGCAGAGTTGAACTAGATATGGCCCGTGTGTGTAGGAAGCACAGTTCTTTTGTTCTGAGCAAGCTCACTGTTCGGACCCCATAGGAAACACTGTAGAGTAGAAGAGTGCTCTTTTCTCAAAAGCAGAGTGTGTTTCTTGTAAGGCGAGCTAGTGTTTCTTTTCCAGTCAGAAATGGAGTTGATTCCCATGCAGTTTCTGGTCCTACGTGCAAGAGTTGTTTTCTGGTAAGAAGAGTCACTATTGCGCTCCCATTGTCATACACAGGGCAAATAGCACTCCCGTCTGTTCCCAGCAATTACAGTGTATTGGACTGAAGAGGATCTACTATTCTTGTCAGTTTTTTAAGCAGAATTGAACTAGATATGACCGTGTGTGTAGGAAGCACAGTTCTTTTGTTCTGAGCAAGCTCACTGTTTTGGCCCTATAGGAAACACAATAGAGTAGAAGAGTGCTCTTTTCTCAAAAGCAGAGTGTGTTTCTTGTAAGGCGAGCAAGCGTTTATTTCCCAGTCCTAAATGGAGTTGAATCACATGCAGTTTCTGGTCCTATGAGCAAGAGTTGTTTTCTGGTAAGAAGAGTCAATGTTGCGCTCCCATTGTCAAACACAGGGCAAATAGCACTGGCGTCTATTCCCAGCATGTACAGGGTATTGGAATGAAGAGGATCTACTGTTCTTGTCAGTTTCCCAAGCAGAATTGAACTAGATAATGCCGTTTGTGTAGGAAGCACAGTTCTTTTTTTCTGAGCAAGCTCACTATTCTGGCCCTATAGGAATACACAGTAGAGTAGAAGAGTGCTCTTTTCTCAAAAGCAGAGTGTGTTTCTTGTAAGGCGAGCTAGTGTTTGTTTCCCACTCCTAAATGGAGTTGAATCACATGGAGTTTTTGGTCCCATGTGCAAGAGTTGTTTTCTGGTAAGGAAAGTCACATTGCGCTCCCATTGCCATACACAGTACAAATAGCACTCGCATCTGTTCCCAGCAAGTACAGTGCATTGGACTGAAGAGGAGCTACTGTTCTTGTCAGTTTCCTAAGCAGAGTTGAACTAGATATGGCCCGTGTGTGTAGGAAGCACAGTTCTTTTGTTCTGAGCAAGCTCACTGTTCGGACCCCATAGGAAACACTTTAGAGTAGAAGAGGGCTCTTTTCTCAAAAAGAGTATGTTCCTTGTAAGGCGAGCAAGCGTTTGATTCGCAGTCCTAAATGGAGTAGAATCACATGCAGTTTCTGGTCCTACGAGCAAGAGTTGTTTTCTGCTAAGAACAGTCATTATTGCGCTCATATTGTCATACACAGGGCAAATAGCACTCCCATCTGTTCCAAGCAAATACAGTGTATTGGACTGAAGAGGATCTACTATTCTTGTCAGTTTTTTAAGCAGAATTGAACTAGATATGACTGTGTGTGTAGGAAGCACAGTTCTTTTGTTCTGAGCAAGCTCACTGTTTTGGCCTTATAGGAAACACAATAGAGTAGAAGAGTGCTCTTTTCTCAAAAGTAGTGTGTGTTTCTTGTAAGGCGAGCTAGCGTTTGTTTCCCAATCCTAAATGGAGTTGAATCACATGTAGTTTTGGGTCCTACGAGCAAGATTTGTTTTCTGGTAAGAAGAGTCACTATTGCGTTCCCATTGCCATACACAGTGCAAATAGCACTCGCGTCTGTTCACAGCAAGTACAGTGTATTGGACTGAAGATGAGCTACTGTTCTTGTCAGTTTCCTAAGCAGAGTTGAACTAGATATGGCCCCTGTGTGTAGGAAGCACCGTTCTTTTGTTCTGAGCAAGCTCACTGTTCAGACACCATAGGAAACACAGTAGAGTAGAAGAGTGCTCTTTTCTCAAAAGCAGAGTGTGTTTCTTGTAAGGCGAGCTAGCGTTTGTTTCCCAGTCCGAAATGGAGTTGAATCCCATGGAGTTTCTGGTCCTAAGAGCAAGAGGTGTTTTGTGGTGAGAAGAGTCACTATTGTGCTCCCATTGCCATATAGAGGACAAATAGCACTCGCGTCTGTTCCCAGCAAGTACAGTGTATTGGACTGAAGAGGATCTACTGTTCTTGTCAGTTTCCTAAGCAGAGTTGAACTAGATATGGCCCGTGTGTGTAGGAAGCACAGTTCTTTTGTTCTGAGCAAGCTCACTGTTTGGACCCCAAAGGAAACACAGTAGAGAAGAAGAGTGCTCTTTTCTCAAAAGCAGAGTGTGTTTCTTGTAAGGCGAGCTAACGTTTGTTTCGCAGTCCTAAATGGAGTTGAATCACATGCAGTTTCTGGTCCTACGAGCAAGAGTTGTTTTCTGGTAAGAAGAGTCACTATTGTGCTCCCATTGTCATACACAGGGCAAATAGCACTGGCGTCTATTCCCAGCATGTACAGTGTATTGGACTGAAGAAGATCTACTGTTCTTGTCAGTTTCCTAAGCAGAATTGAACTAGATATGTCCGTGTGTGTAGGATGCACAGTTCTTTTGTTCTGAGCAAGCTCACTCTTTTGGCCCTATCGTAAACACATTAGAGTAGAAGAGTGTCCTTTTCACAAAAGCAGAGTGTGTTTCTTGTAAGGCATGCTAGTGTTTGTTTTTCAGTCCTAAATGGAGTTGAATCACATGCAGTTTCTGGTCCTACGAGCAAGAGTTGTTTTCTGGTAAGAAGAGTCACTATTGTGCTCCCATTGTCATACACAGGGCAAATAGCACTGGCGTCTGTTCCGAGCATGTACAGTGTATTTGACTGAAGAGGATCTACTGTCCTTGTCAGTTTCCTAAGCAGAATTGATCTAGATATGGCCCGTGTGTGTAGGAAACACAGTTCTTTTGTTCTGAGCAAGCTCACTATTCTGGCCCTATAGGAAACACAGTAGAGTAGAAGAGTGCTCTTTTCTCTAAAGCAGAGTGTGTTTCTTGTAAGGCGAGCTAGCGTTTGTTTCCCAGTCCTAAATGGAGTTGAATTCCGTGCAGTTTTTGGTCCTACGAGCAAGAGTTGTTTTCTGGTAAGAAGAGTCACTATTGGGCTCCCATTGGCATATACAGTGCGAATAGCACTCGCGTCTGTTCCCAGCAAGTACAGTGTATTGGACTGAATAGGAGCTACTGTTCTTGTCAATTTCCTAAGCAGAATTGAACTAGATATGGCCCGTGTGTGTAGGAAGCACAGTTCTTTTGTTCTCAGCAAGCTCACTGTTCGGATCCCATAGGAAACACTGTAGAGTAGAAGAGTGCTCTTTTCTCAAAAGCAGAGTGTGTTTCTTGTAAGTCGAGCTAGTGTTTGTTTTCCAGTCAGAAATGGAGTTGAATCCCATGCAGTTTCTGGTCCTACGAGCAAGAGTTGTTTTCTTTTAAGAAGAGTCACTATTGCGCTCCCATTGTCATACACAGGGCAAATAGCACTCGCATCTGTTCCCAGCAAGTACAGTGTATTGGACTGAAGAGGATCTACTATTCTTGTCAGTTTTTTAAGCAGAATTGAACTAGATATGACCGTGTGTGTAGGAAGCACAGTTCTTTTGTTCTGAGCTACCTCACTATTTTGGCCCTATAGGAAACACAATAGAGTAGAAGAGTGCTCTTTTCTCAAAAGCAGAGTGTGTTTCTTGTAAGGCGAGATAGAGTTTGTTTCCCAGTCCTAAATGGAGTTGAATCACATGCAGTTTCTGGTCCTATGAGCAAGATTTGTTTTCTGGTAAGAAGAGTCACTGTTGGGCTCCCATTGTCAAACACAGGGCAAATAGCACTGGCGTCTATTCCCAGCATGTACAGTGTATTGGACTGAAGAGGAGCTACTGTTCTTGTCAGTTTCCTAAGCAGAGTTGAACTAGATATGGCCCGTTTCTGCGGAAGCACAGTTCTTTTGTTCTGAGCAAGCTCACTGTTCTGGCCCTATAGGAAACACAGTAGAGTAGAAGAGTGCTCATTTCTCAAAAGCAGAGTGTGTTTCTTGTAAGGTGAGCTAGCGTTTGTTTACCAGTTCTAAATGGAGTTGAATTACATGGCGGTTCTTGTCCTATGAGCAAGAGTTGTTTTCTGGTAAGAAGAGTCACTATTGCGATGGTACTGCCATACACAGTGCAAACAACACTTGCTACTGTTCTTTGCAAGTACAGTGTATTGGACAGAAGAGGAGCTACTGTTCTTGTCAGTTTCCTAAGCAGAGTTGAACTAGATATGACCCCTGTGTGTAGGAAGCACACAGTTCTTTTGTTCTGAGCAAGCGCACTGTTCAGACCCCATAGGAAACACAGTAGAGTAGAAGAGTGCTGTTTTCTCAAAAGCAGAGTGTGTTTCTTGTAAGTTGAGCTAGCGTTTGTTTCCCAGTCCGAAATGGAGTTGAATCCCATGCAGTTTCGGGTCCTACGAGCAAGAGTTGTTTTCTGGTAAGAAGAGTCTCTATTGCGCTCCCATTATCATACACAGGGCAAATAGCACTGGCGTCTGTTCCCAGCATGTTCAGTGTATTGGACTGAAGAGGACCAACTGTTCTTGTCAGTTTCCTAAGCAGAGTTGAACTAGATATAGCCCGTGTGAGTAGGAAGCACAGTTCTTTTGTTCTTAGCAAGCTCACTATTCTGGCCCTATAGGAAACACAGTAGAATAGAAGAGTGCTCTTTTCTCAAAAGGAGAGTGTGTTTCTTGTAAGGCGATCTAGCGTTTGTTTCCCAGTCCTAAATGGAGTTGAATCACATGCAGTTTCTGGTCCTACGAGCAAGAGTTGTTTTCTGGTAAGAAGAGTCACTGTTGCGCTCCCATTGTCAAACACAGGGCAAATAGCACTGGCGTCTATTCCCAGCATGTACAGTGTATTGGACTGAAGAGGAGCTACTGTTCCTGTCAGTTTCCTAAGCAGAGTTGAACTAGATATGGCCCGTTTCTGCGGAAGCACAGTTCTTTTGTTCTGAGCAAGCTCACTGTTCTGGCCCTATAGAAAACACAGTAGAGTAGAAGATTGCTCGTTTCTCAAAAGCAGAGTGTGTTTCTTGTAAGGTGAGCTAGCGTTTGTTTACCAGTTCTAAATGGAGTTGAATTACATGGCGGTTCTTGTCCTATGAGCAAGAGTTGTTTTCTGGTAAGAAGAGTCACTATTGCGATGGTACTGCCATACACAGTGCAAACAACACTTGCTACTGTTCTTTGCAAGTACAGTGTATTGGACAGAAGAGGAGCTACTGTTCTTGTCAGTTTCCTAAGCAGAGTTGAACTAGATATGGCCCGTGTGTGTAGGAAGCACAGTTCTTTTGTTCTGAGCAAGCTCACTGTTCGGACCCCATAGGAAACACTGTAGAGTAGAAGAGTGCTCTTTTCTCAAAAGCAGAGTGTGTTTCTTGTAAGGCGAGCTAGTGTTTCTTTTCGAGTCAGAAATGGAGTTGATTCCCATGCAGTTTCTGGTCCTACGTGCAAGAGTTGTTTTCTGGTAAGAAGAGTCACTATTGCGCTCCCATTGTCATACACAGGGCAAATAGCACTCCCGTCTGTTCCCAGCAATTACAGTGTATTGGACTGAAGAGGATCTACTATTCTTGTCAGTTTTTTAAGCAGAATTTAACTAGATATGACCGTGTGTGTAGGAAGCACAGTTCTTTTGTTCTGAGCAAGCTCACTGTTTTGGCCCTATAGGAAACACAATAGAGTAGAAGAGTGCTCTTTTCTCAAAAGCAGAGTGTGTTTCTTGTAAGGCGAGCAAGCGTTTATTTCCCAGTCCTAAATGGAGTTGAATCACATGCAGTTTCTGGTCCTATGAGCAAGAGTTGTTTTCTGGTAAGAAGAGTCAATGTTGCGCTCCCATTGTCAAACACAGGGCAAATAGCACTGGCGTCTATTCCCAGCATGTACAGGGTATTGGAATGAAGAGGATCTACTGTTCTTGTCAGTTTCCCAAGCAGAATTGAACTAGATAATGCCGTTTGTGTAGGAAGCACAGTTCTTTTTTTCTGAGCAAGCTCACTATTCTGGCCCTATAGGAATACACAGTAGAGTAGAAGAGTGCTCTTTTCTCAAAAGCAGAGTGTGTTTCTTGTAAGGCGAGCTAGTGTTTGTTTCCCACTCCTAAATGGAGTTGAATCACATGGAGTTTTTGGTCCCATGTGCAAGAGTTGTTTTCTGGTAAGGAAAGTCACATTGCGCTCCCATTGCCATACACAGTACAAATAGCACTCGCATCTGTTCCCAGCAAGTACAGTGCATTGGACTGAAGAGGAGCTACTGTTCTTGTCAGTTTCCTAAGCAGAGTTGAACTAGATATGGCCCGTGTGTGTAGGAAGCACAGTTCTTTTGTTCTGAGCAAGCTCACTGTTCGGACCCCATAGGAAACACTTTAGAGTAGAAGAGGGCTCTTTTCTCAAAAAGAGTATGTTCCTTGTAAGGCGAGCAAGCGTTTGATTCGCAGTCCTAAATGGAGTAGAATCACATGCAGTTTCTGGTCCTACGAGCAAGAGTTGTTTTCTGCTAAGAACAGTCATTATTGCGCTCATATTGTCATACACAGGGCAAATAGCACTCCCATCTGTTCCAAGCAAATACAGTGTATTGGACTGAAGAGGATCTACTATTCTTGTCAGTTTTTTAAGCAGAATTGAACTAGATATGACTGTGTGTGTAGGAAGCACAGTTCTTTTGTTCTGAGCAAGCTCACTGTTTTGGCCTTATAGGAAACACAATAGAGTAGAAGAGTGCTCTTTTCTCAAAAGTAGTGTGTGTTTCTTGTAAGGCGAGCTAGCGTTTGTTTCCCAATCCTAAATGGAGTTGAATCACATGTAGTTTTGGGTCCTACGAGCAAGATTTGTTTTCTGGTAAGAAGAGTCACTATTGCGTTCCCATTGCCATACACAGTGCAAATAGCACTCGCGTCTGTTCACAGCAAGTACAGTGTATTGGACTGAAGATGAGCTACTGTTCTTGTCAGTTTCCTAAGCAGAGTTGAACTAGATATGGCCCCTGTGTGTAGGAAGCACCGTTCTTTTGTTCTGAGCAAGCTCACTGTTCAGACACCATAGGAAACACAGTAGAGTAGAAGAGTGCTCTTTTCTCAAAAGCAGAGTGTGTTTCTTGTAAGTCGATGTAATGTTTGTTTCCCAGTCCGAAATGGAGTTGAATCCCATGGAGTTTCTGGTCCTAAGAGCAAGAGGTGTTTTGTGGTGAGAAGAGTCACTATTGTGCTCCCATTGCCATATAGAGGACAAATAGCACTCGCGTCTGTTCCCAGCAAGTACAGTGTATTGGACTGAAGAGGATCTACTGTTCTTGTCAGTTTCCTAAGCAGAGTTGAACTAGATATGGCCCGTGTGTGTAGGAAGCACAGTTCTTTTGTTCTGAGCAAGCTCACTGTTTGGACCCCAAAGGAAACACAGTAGAGAAGAAGAGTGCTCTTTTCTCAAAAGCAGAGTGTGTTTCTTGTAAGGCGAGCTAACGTTTGTTTCGCAGTCCTAAATGGAGTTGAATCACATGCAGTTTCTGGTCCTACGAGCAAGAGTTGTTTTCTGGTAAGAAGAGTCACTATTGTGCTCCCATTGTCATACACAGGGCAAATAGCACTGGCGTCTATTCCCAGCATGTACAGTGTATTGGACTGAAGAAGATCTACTGTTCTTGTCAGTTTCCTAAGCAGAATTGAACTAGATATGTCCGTGTGTGTAGGATGCACAGTTCTTTTGTTCTGAGCAAGCTCACTCTTTTGGCCCTATCGTAAACACATTAGAGTAGAAGAGTGTCCTTTTCACAAAAGCAGAGTGTGTTTCTTGTAAGGCATGCTAGTGTTTGTTTTTCAGTCCTAAATGGAGTTGAATCACATGCAGTTTCTGGTCCTACGAGCAAGAGTTTTTTTCTGGTAAGAAGAGTCACTATTGTGCTCCCATTGTCATACACAGGGCAAATAGCACTGGCGTCTGTTCCGAGCATGTACAGTGTATTTGACTGAAGAGGATCTACTGTCCTTGTCAGTTTCCTAAGCAGAATTGATCTAGATATGGCCCGTGTGTGTAGGAAGCACAGTTCTTTTGTTCTGAGCTAGCTCACTGTTTTGGCCCTATAGGAAACACAATAGAGTAGAAGAGTGCTCTTTTCTCAAAAGCAGAGTGTGTTTCTTGTAAGGCAAGATAGAGTTTGTTTCCCAGTCCTAAATGGAGTTGAATCACATGTAGTTTTTGGTCCTACGAGCAAGAGATGTTTTCTGGTAAGAAGAGTCACTATTGCGCTCCCATTGCCATACACTGAGGAAATAGCACTCGCGTCTGTTCCCAGCAAGTACAGTGTATTGGACTGAAGATGAGCTACTGTTCTTGTAAGTTTCCTAAGCAGAGTTGAACTAGATATGGCCCCTGTGTGTATTTAGCACACAGTTCTTTTGTTCTGAGCAAGCGCACTGTTCAGACCCCATAGGAAACACAGTAGAGTAGAAGAGTGCTGTTTTCTCAAAAGGAGAGTGTGTTTCATGTAAGGTGAGCTAGCGTTTGTTTCCCAGTCCGAAATGGAGTTGAATCCCATGCAGTTTCGGGTCCTACGAGCAAGAGTTGTTTTCTGGTAAGAAGAGTCTCTATTGCGCTCCCATTATCATACACAGGGCAAATAGCATGGGCGTCTGTTCCCAGCATGTACAGTGTATTGGACTGAAGAGGACCAACTGTTCTTGTCAGTTTCCTCAGCAGAGTTGAACTAGATATAGCCCGTGTGTGTAGGAAGCACAGTTCTTTTGTTCTTAGCAAGCTCACTATTCTGGCCCTATAGGAAACACAGTAGAGTAGAAGAGTGCTCTTTTCTCAAAAGCAGAGTGTGTTTCTTGTAAGGCGAGCAAGCGTTTGTTTCCCAGTCCTAAATGGAGTTGAATCACATGCAGTTTCTGGTCCTATGAGCAAGAGTTGTTTTCTGGTAAGAAGAGTCACTGTTGCGCTCCCATTGTCAAACACAGGGCAAATAGCACTGGCGTCTATTCCCAGCATGTACAGTGTATTGGAATGAAGAGGATCTACTGTTCTTGTCAGTTTCCCAAGCAGAATTGAACTAGATAATGCCGTTTGTGTAGGAAGCACAGTTCTTTTTTTCTGAGCAAGCTCACTATTCTGGCCCTATAGGAATACACAGTAGAGTAGAAGAGTGCTCTTTTCTCAAAAGCAGAGTGTGTTTCTTGTAAGGCGAGCTAGTGTTTGTTTCCCACTCCTAAATGGAGTTGAATCACATGGAGTTTTTGGTCCCATGAGCAAGAGTTTTTTCTGGTAAGGAAAGTAACATTGCGCTCCCATTGCCATACACAGTACAAATAGCACTCGCATCTGTTCCCAGCAAGTACAGTGCATTGGACTGAAGAGGAGCTACTGTTCTTGTCAGTTTCCTAAGCAGAGTTGAAAAAGATATGGCCCGTGTGTGTAGGAAGCACAGTTCTTTTGTTCTGAGCAAGGTCACTGTTCGGACCCCATAGGAAACCCTTTAGAGTAGAAGTGGGCTCTTTTCTCAAAAAGAGTATGTTTCTTGTAAGGCGAGCTAGCGTTTGTTTCGCAGTCCTAAATGGAGTTGAATCACATGCAGTTTCTGGTCCTACGAGCAAGAGTTGTTTTCTGCTAAGAACAGTCATTATTGCGCTCATATTGTCATACACAGGGCAAATAGCACTCCCATCTGTTCCAAGCAAGTACAGTGTATTGGACTGAAGAGGATCTACTATTCTTGTCAGTTTTTTAAGCAGAATTGAACTAGATATGACTGTGTGTGTAGGAAGCACAGTTCTTTTGTTCTGAGCAAGCTCACTGTTTTGGCCCTATAGGAAACACAATAGAGTAGAAGAGTGCTCTTTTCTCAAAAGTAGTGTGTGTTTCTTGTAAGGCGAGCTAGCGTTTGTTTCCCAATCCTAAATGGAGTTGAATCACATGTAGTTTTGGGTCCTACGAGCAAGATTTGTTTTCTGGTAAGAAGAGTCACTATTGCGTTCCCATTGCCATACACAGTGCAAATAGCACTCGCGTCTGTTCACAGCAAGTACAGTGTATTGGACTGAAGATGAGCTACTGTTCTTGTCAGTTTCCTAAGCAGAGTTGAACTAGATATGGCCCCTGTGTGTAGGAAGCACCGTTCTTTTGTTCTGAGCAAGCTCACTGTTCAGACACCATAGGAAACACAGTAGAGTAGAAGAGTGCTCTTTTCTCAAAAGCAGAGTGTGTTTCTTGTAAGGCGAGCTAGCGTTTGTTTCCCAGTCCGAAATGGAGTTGAATCCCATGGAGTTTCTGGTCCTAAGAGCAAGAGGTGTTTTGTGGTGAGAAGAGTCACTATTGTGCTCCCATTGCCATATAGAGGACAAATAGCACTCGCGTCTGTTCCCAGCAAGTACAGTGTATTGGACTGAAGAGGATCTACTGTTCTTGTCAGTTTCCTAAGCAGAGTTGAACTAGATATGGCCCGTGTGTGTAGGAAGCACAGTTCTTTTGTTCTGAGCAAGCTCACTGTTTGGACCCCAAAGGAAACACAGTAGAGAAGAAGAGTGCTCTTTTCTCAAAAGCAGAGTGTGTTTCTTGTAAGGCGAGCTAACGTTTGTTTCGCAGTCCTAAATGGAGTTGAATCACATGCAGTTTCTGGTCCTACGAGCAAGAGTTGTTTTCTGGTAAGAAGAGTCACTATTGTGCTCCCATTGTCATACACAGGGCAAATAGCACTGGCGTCTATTCCCAGCATGTACAGTGTATTGGACTGAAGAAGATCTACTGTTCTTGTCAGTTTCCTAAGCAGAATTGAACTAGATATGTCCGTGTGTGTAGGATGCACAGTTCTTTTGTTCTGAGCAAGCTCACTCTTTTGGCCCTATCGTAAACACATTAGAGTAGAAGAGTGACCTTTTCACAAAAGCAGAGTGTGTTTCTTGTAAGGCATGCTAGTGTTTGTTTTTCAGGCCTAAATGGAGTTGAATCACATGCAGTTTCTGGTCCTATGAGCAAGAGTTGTTTTCTGGTAAGAAGAGTAACTATTGTGCTCCCATTATCATACACAGGGCAAATAGCACTGGCGTCTGTTCCGAG
>NW_026736677.1:0-62039 GCF_949786415.1 Peromyscus eremicus | reverse complement strand
TGAGTATTATTCTTTCCAGGTCTGTGAAGAATTGTGTTGGTATTTTGATGGGGATTGCATTGAATCTGTAGATTGCTTTTGGTAAGATTGCCATTTTTACTATGTTAGTTCTGCCTATCCATGAGCATGGGAGATCTTTCCATTTTCTGACATCTTCTTCAATTTCTTTTTTCAGGGACTTAAAGTTCTTGTCATATAGGTCCTTCACTTGCTTGGTTAGTATTACCCCAAGGTATTTTATGTCATTTGTGGCTATAGTAAAGGGTGATGTATCTCTGATTTCCTTCTCCGCTTTTTTGTCCATTGTATATAGGAGGGCTACTGATTTTTTGGAGTTGATCTTGTATCCTGCTATGTTGCTGAAGGTGTTTATAAGCTGTATCAGTTCCTTGGTGGAATCTTTGGGGTTGCTCAAGTATACTATCATGTCATCTGCAAATAGGGGAAAGCTTGACTTCTTCCTTTCCAATTTGTATCCCCTTAATCTCCTTATGTTGTCTTATTGCTCTGGCTAGAACTTCAAGTACTATATTGAATAAGTATGGGGGAGAGCGGACAGCCTTGCCTCGTTCCTGATTTTAGTGGGATTGCTTTTGAGTTTCTCTCCATTTAATTTGATGTTGGCTGTTGGCTTGCTGTAAATTGCCTTTATTATGTTTAGGTATGTTCCCTGTATTCCTGATCGCTCCAAGACCTTTATCATGAAGGGGTGTTGGATTTTGTCAAATGCCTTTTCAGCATCTAGTGAGATGATCATGTGGTTTTTTTCTTTGAGTTTGTTTATATGGTGTATCACATTGACAGACTTTCGTATGTTGAACCATCCTTGCATCCCTGGAATGAATCCTACTTGATCATGGTGGATAATTGTTTTGATGTGGTCTTGGAGTCTGTTTGCCAGTATTTTATTGAGTATTTTTGCATCAATGTTCATGAGGGAGATCGGTCTGTAGTTCTCTTTCTTTGTTGTATCCTTGTTTGGTTTGTGAATCAGGGTAATTGTAGCCTCATAGAAGGAGTTTGGTAATGTTCCTTCTGTTTCTATTGTATGGAACAATTTAGAGAGTATTGGTATTAACTCTTCTTTGAAGATCTGGTAGAATTCTGCACTGAAACCATCTGGTCCTGGCTTTTTTTGGTTGGGAGGCTTTTAATGACTGTTTCTATTTCGTTAGGGGTTATTGGACTATTTAAATAGTTTATCTGGTCTTGATTTAATTTAGGTATGTGGTACCTATCCAGAAAATTATCCATTACTTTTAGGTTTTCCAGTTTTGTGGAATAGAGGTTTTTGAAGTATGACCTGATGATTCTCTGGATTTCCTCAATGTCTGTTGTTATGTCCCCCTTTTCATTTCTGATTTTGTTGATTTGGATGCTCTCTCTCTGTCTTTTGGTTAGTTTGGATAAGGGCTTGTCTATCTTGTTGATTTTCTCAAAGAACCAACTCTTTGTTTCATTAATTTTTTGTATTGTTCTCTTTTGTTTCTATTTTTATTGATTTCAGCTCTCACTTTGATAATTTCCTGGCATCTATTTTTCCTGGGAGACTTTGCTTCTTCCTGTTCTAGAACTTTCAGGTGTGCTGTTAAGTCACTAGTGTGAGATTTCTCCAGCTTATTTATGTGGGCGTTTAGTGCTATGAATTTCCCTCTTAGTACTGCTTTCATAGTGTCCCATAGGTTTGGATATGTGGTGTCTTCATTTTCGTTGATCTCTAGGAAGTCTTTAATTTCTTTCTTTATTTCTTCCTTAACCCATTGGTGATTCAGGTGGGTATTGTCAGTTTCCATGAGATTGTAGGTTTTCTGTAGTTTTTGTTGTTGTTGAAATCCAACTTTAGACCATGGTGGTCTGATAGAACACAGGAGGTTATTCTAATTGTTTTGTATCTGTTTAGATTTGCTTTGTGACCAAGTATGTGGTCAATTTTAGAGAAGGTTCCATGGGGTGCTGAGAAGAAGGTATATTCTTTTTTGTTAGGATGGAATGTTCTGTAGATGTCGATTAAGTCCATTTGAGTCATGACATCAATTAAGTCCTTTATTTCTCTGTTAAGTTTCGATTTGGGGGATCTGTCCAGTGGTGAAAGTGGGGTGTTGAGGTCTCCCACTATTAATGTGTGGGGTTTTATATGTGATTTAAGCTTTAATAATGTTTCTTTTACATATGTGGGTGCCCTTGTGTTTGGGGCATAAATGTTCAGAATTGAGACTTCATCTTGGTGGATCTTTCCTGTGATGAGTATGTAATGCCCTTCTTGATCTCTTTTGATTGATTTTAGTTTGAAGTCTATTTGCTGGATATCAGGATGGCTACACCCGCTTGTTTCTTAAGGACCGTTTGATTGGAAAGTCTTTTCCCAGCCTTTTATTTTTAGGTAGTGTCTATCTTTGAATTTGAGATGTGTTTCTTGTATGCAGCACAGAAAGATGGGTCCTGCTTTCGTATCCATTCTGTAAGCCTATGTCTTTTTATAGGTGAATTAAGTCCATTGATATTGAGGGATATTAATGTCCAGTGATTGTTCATTCCTGTTATTTTTTGGTGGTGATGTGTGTGTACTTTTCTTCGTTGGGGGTCTACTGCTGTGGCTTTATCTATTGCCTGTGTTTTCGAGGTTGTATCTGACTTCCTTAGGTTGGAATTTTCCTTCTAGTGCTTTCTGTAGGGCTGGGTTTGTGGATAAATATTGTTTAAATCTGGCTTTGTCATGGAATGTCTTGTTCACTCCATCTATGACGATTGAAAGTTTTGCTGGGTATATTAGTCTAGGCTGACATCCATGGTCTCTTAATGTCTGCATTACATCTGTCCAGGACCTTCTGGCTTTCAAAGTCTCCATTGAGAAATCGGGTGTTATTCTGATAGGTTTGCCTTTATATGTCACTTGGCCTTTTTCCTTTGCTGCTCTTAATATTCTTTCTTTATTCTGTACGTTTAATTGTTTAATTATTATGTGGCAAGGGGACTTTTTTTGGGGGTCTAGTCTGTTTGGTGTTCTATAGGCTTCCTGTATCTTCATAGGCATTTCCTTCTTTAAGTTGGGAAAGTTTTCTTCTATGATCTTGTTGAATATATTTTCTGTGCCCTTGAGTTGGTATTCTTCTCCTTCTTCTACCCCTATTATTCGTAGGTTTGGTCTTTTCATGGTGTCCCAAATTTCTTGGACATTTTGGTTCATGACTTTGTTGACTTTAGTGTTTTCTTTGACTGATGAATCTATTTCTTCTATTGTATCTTCAACGCTAGAGATCCTCTCTTCCATCTCTTGCATTCTGTTGATTATACTTGCATCTGAAGTCCCCAATCGTTTTCTCAGATTTTCTATTTCCAGCATTCCCTCTGTTTGTGTCTTCTTCATTTTTTCTATTTCCTTTTTCAGGTCTTGGACTGTTTCCTTCATTTGTTTCATTGATTTTTCTTGATTTTCTTTCAGTATTTTATTGTTCTCTTCCAGGACTTTATTGATTTCTTCTAATTTGTTTGCCCTTTCCTCTAGTTGTTTACAGCGTTCTTCTACCCCAACCGGGAAGGATCCCCTTCTCCAAGACCCCTGGCAGACCCTGCAGTCTCCACGCCCTGCCCCCACGCCCATCTGCCTGAGCCCCAAGCCTCTTCCTGAGACTTAGAGGCCGGCCCCCAGCTCCCATCTTGCCCAGGACTTCCCTTCTGAAGCACAGGTGAGTGCCCTAGCTTGCCCCCGACCCCATCCCTGGGCACCAGCCACTCCGGGGAAGACCTGCCCAACTTGGGCCCAGGTTCTGGACCCCGGGCAGGTGCCCTTCTACCCCAACCGGGAAGGATCCCCTTCTCCAAGACCCCTGGCAGACCCTGCAGTCTCCACGCCCTGCCCCCACGCCCATCTGCCTGAGCCCCAAGCCTCTTCCTGAGACTTAGAGGCCGGCCCCCAGCTCCCATCTTGCCCAGGACTTCCCTTCTGAAGCACAGGTGAGTGCCCTAGCTTGCCCCCGACCCCATCCCTGGGCACCAGCCACTCCGGGGAAGACCTGCCCAACTTGGGCCCAGGTTCTGGACCCCGGGCAGGTGCCCTTCTACCCCAACCGGGAAGGATCCCCTTCTCCAAGACCCCTGGCAGACCCTGCAGTCTCCACGCCCTGCCCCCACGCCCATCTGCCTGAGCCCCAAGCCTCTTCCTGAGACTTAGAGGCCGGCCCCCAGCTCCCATCTTGCCCAGGACTTCCCTTCTGAAGCACAGGTGAGTGCCCTAGCTTGCCCCCGACCCCATCCCTGGGCACCAGCCACTCCAGGGAAGACCTGCCCAACTTGGGCCCAGGTTCTGGACCCCGGGCAGGTGCCCTTCTACCCCAACCGGGAAGGATCCCCTTCTCCAAGACCCCTGGCAGACCCTGCAGTCTCCACGCCCTGCCCCCACGCCCATCTGCCTGAGCCCTAAGCCTCTTCCTGAGACTTAGAGGCCAGCCCCCAGCTCCCATCTTGCCCAGGACTTCCCTTCTGAAGCACAGGTGAGTGCCCTAGCTTGCCCCCGACCCCATCCCTGGGCACCAGCCACTCCGGGGAAGACCTGCCCAACTTGGGCCCAGGTTCTGCTCCCCGGGCAGGTGCCCTTCTAGCCCCACTGGGAAGGATCCCCCTCTCCAAGACCCCTGGCAGACCCTGCAGTCTCCACGCCCTGCCCCCCACGCCCATCCGCCTGAGCCCCAAGCCTCTGCCTGAGACTTAGAGGCCAGGCCCCCCAGCTCCCATCTTGCCCAGGACTTCCCTTCTGAAGCACAGGTGAGTGCCCTAGCTTGCCCCCTACCCCATCCCTGGGCACCAGCCACTCCGGGGAAGACCTGCCCAACTTGGGCCCAGGTTCTGGTCCCCGGGCAGGTCCCCTTCTAGCCCCACCGGGAAGGATCTCCTTCTCCAAGACCCCTGGCAGACCCTGCAGTCTCCACGCCCTGCCCCCACGCCCATGCCGCCTGAGCCCCAAGCCTCTTCTGGAGACTTAGAGGCTGGCCCCCAGCTCCCATCTTGCCGTGGATTTCCCATCTGGAGGAGAGAGAGAGAGAGAGACGAGAGAGAGAGAGAGAGAGAGAGAGAGAGAGGAGAGCACCCATCCTCCCCCGGACTTCCCTTCTGAACAAGAGCTTCCATCCTGCCCCGGACTTCCAATTTGGACAAGAGAGCTCCCATCTGGACAAGAGAGAGAGACTTCCTGAATCTGTCAGCTCTGAACCAAGTGTGCGGATAAGGCCAGGAACGAACCACAAGGAGATGGGCAGACGTCAAGGCAGAAACACATACAACAAAATGAATAGTAATACACCATCACCAGGCCCTAGCCCTCCTCCAACACCTAGACCTGAACATCAGAAATTGGAAGAAGCAGAAGAAAATAGCCTTATGAATGTCATCATGAAGAAGCTAGAGGCTCGTGTAGAGGAAAAGACAGAAAACAACTCTTGCTCGTAGAATCAGAAACTGCATGTGATTCAACTCCATTTAGGACTGGAAAACAAACGCTAGCTCCCCTTACAAGAAACACACTCTGCATTTGAGAAAAGAGCACTTTTCTACTCTACTGTGATTCCTATGGGGTCTGAACAGTGAGCTTGCTCAGAACAAAAGAACTGTGCTTCCTACACACACGGACATATCTAGTTCAATTCTGCTTAGGAACCTGACAAGAACTGTAGATCCTCTTCAGTCCAATACACTGTGCTTGCTGGGAACAGACGCCAGTGCTGTTTGTCCTGTGCATGGCAATGGCAGCGCAATAGTGACTATTCTTACCATAAAACAACTCTTGCTCGTAGGACCAGAAACTGCATGTGATTCCACTCCATTTAGGACTGGGAAACAAACGCTAGCTTGCCTTACAAAAACACACTCTGCTTTATAGAAAAGAGCACTCTTCTACTCTACTGTGTTTCCTATAGGGCCAGAACAGTGAGCTGGCTCAGAACTTAAGAACTGTGCTTCCTACACACACGGGCCATATCTAGTTCAACTCTGCTTAGGAATCTGACAAGAACAGTAGCTCCTCTTCAGTCTGAAACACTGTACTTGCTGGGAACAGACGCGAGAGCTATTTGCACTGTGTATGGCAATGGGAACACAATAGTGACTTTCTTTACAAGAAAACAACTCTTGCTCATAGGACCAGAAACTGCATGTGATTCAACTCCATTTAGGACTGGGAAACAAACGCTAGCTCGCCTTACATGAAACACAATCTGCTTTTGAGAAAAGAGCACTCTTCTACTCTACTGTGTTTCCTATGGGGTCCGAAAAGTGAGCTTGCTCAGAACAAAACCTGTGCTTCCTACACACACGGCCATATCTAGTTCAAGTCTGCTTAGGAACCTGACAATAACAGTAGATCCTCTGCAGTCCAATACACTGTACTTGCTGCGAACAGACGCCAGTGCTATTTGACCTGTGTATGGCAATGGCAGCGCAATAGTGACTCTTCTTACCGGAAAACAACTCTTGTTCGTAGGACCAGAAACTGCATGTGATTCAACTCCATTTAGGACGAGGAAACAAACACTAGCTCGCCTTACAGGAAACACACTCTGCTTTAGAGAAAAGAGCACTCTTCTACTCTACTGTGTTTCCTATGGGGCCAAACAGTGAGCTTGCTCAGAACAAAAGAACTGTGCTTCCTACACACATGGACCATATGTAGTTCAACTCTGCTTAGGAAACTGACAAGAACAGTTGCTCCTCTTCAGTCCAATACACTGTACTTGCTGGAAACAGACGCGAGTGCTATTTGTACTGTGTATGGCAATGAGAGCGCAATAGTGACTTTCCTTACCAGAAAACAACTCTTGCTCTTAGGACCACAAACTGCATGTGATTCTACGCCATTTATGACTGGGAAACAAACGCTAGCTCGCCTTACAAGAAACAAACTCTACTTTTGAGAAAAAAGCACTCTTCTACTCTACTGTGTTTCCTAAGGGGTCCGAAGAGTGAGCTTGCTCAGAACAAAAAAACTGTGCTTCCTACACACACGGCCATATCTAGTTCAAGTCTGCTTAGGAACCTGACAAGAACAGTAGATCCTCTTCAATCCAATACACTGTACTTGCTGGGAATAGACGCCAGTGCTATTTGTCCTGTGTATGGCAATGGCAGCGCAATAGTGACTCTTCTTACCAGAAAACAACTCTTGATTGTAGGACCAGGAACTGCATGTGATTCAACTCCATTTAGGACTGGGAAACAAACGCTAGCTGTCCTTACAAGAAACACACTCTGCTTTAGAGAAAAGAGCATTCTTCTACTCTACTGTGTTTCCTATGGGGTCCGAAGAGTGAGCTTGCTCAGAACAAAAGAACTGTGCTTCCTACACACACGGCCATATCTAGTTCAACTCTGCTCTGGAACCTGACAAGAACAGTGTATCCTCTTCAGTCCAATACACTGTACTTGCTGCGAACAGACGCCAGTGCTATTTGTCCTGTGTATGGCAATGGCAGCGCAATAGTGACTCTTCTTACCAGAAAACAACTCTTGCTCGTAGGACCAGAAACTGCATGGGATTCAACTCCATTTAGGACTGTGAAACAAATGCTAGCTCGCCTTACAAGAAACACACTCTGCTTTAGAGAAAAGAGCACTCTTCTACTCTACTGTGTTTCCTATGGGATCCAAACAGTGAGCTTGCTCAGAACAAAAGAACTGTGCTTCCTACACACACAGACCATATGTAGTTCAACTCTGCTTAGGAAACTGACAAGAACAGTAGCTCCTATTCAGTCCAATACACTGTACTTGCTGGGAAAAGACGTGAGTGCTATTTGCCCTGTGTATGGCAGTAGGAGCACAATAGTGACTTTCCTTACCAGAAAACAACTCTTGCTCATAGGACCAGAAACTGCATGTGATTCAACCCCATTTAGGACTAGGAAACAAATGCTAGCTCGCCTTACAAGAAACACACCCTGCTTTTGAGAAAAGAGAACTTTCTACTCTACTGTGTTTTCTATAGGGCCAGAACAGTGAGCTTGCTCAGAACATAAGAACTGTGCTTCCTACACACACGGGCCATATCTATTTCAACTCTGCTTAGGAAACTGACAAGAACAGTAGCTCCTCTTCAGTCCGATACACTGTACTTGCTGGGAACAGACGCGAGTGCTATTTGCACTGTGTATGGCAATGGGAGCGCAATAGTGACTTTCCTTACCAGAAAACAACTCTTGCTCGTAGGAGCAGAAACTGCATGTGATTCAACTCCATTTAGGACTGGAAACAAATGCTAGCTCGCCTTACAAGAAACACACTCTGCTTTTGAGAAAAGAGCACTTTTCTACTCTACCTTGATTCCTACGGGGTTCGAACAGTGAGCTTGCTCAGAACAAAAGAACTGTGCTTCCTACACACACGGACATATCTAGTTCAATTCTGCTTAGGAACCTGACAAGAACTGTAGATCCTCTTCATTCCAATACACTGTGCTTGCTGGGACAGACGCCAGTGCTATTTGTCCTGTGCATGGCAATGGCAGCGCAATAGTGACTTTCCTTACCAGAAAACAACTCTTGCTCATAGGACCAGAAACTGCATGTGATTCAACTCCATTTAGGACTGGGACACAAACGCTAGCTTGCCTTACATGAAACACACTCTGCTTTTGAGAAAAGAGCACTCTTTTACTCTACTGTGTTTCCTATGGGGTCCTAACAGTGAGCGTGCTCAGAACAAAACCTGAGCTTCCTACAAACACGGCCATATCTAGTTCAAGTCTGCTTAGGAACCTGACAAGAACAGTAGATCCTCTTCAGTCCAATACACTGTACTTGCTGCGAACAGACCCCAGTGCTATTTGACCTGTGTATGGCAATGGCAGCGTAATAGTGACTCTTCTTATCAGAAAACAACTCTTGTTCGTAGGACCAGAAACTGCATGTGATTCAACTCCATTCAGGACTAGGAAACAAACGCTAGCTCGCCTTACAAGAAACACACTCTGCTTTAGAGAAAAGAGCACACTTCTACTCTACTGTGTTTCCTATAGGGCCAGAACAGTGAGCTTGCTCAGAACATAAGAACTGTGCTTCCTTCACACACGGGCCATATCTAGTTCAACTGTGCTTAGGAAACTGACAAGAACAGTAGCTCCTCTTCAGTCCGATACACTGTACTGGCTGGGGACAGACGCGAGTGTTATTTGTACTGTGTATGGCAATGGGAGCGCAATAGTGACTTTCCTTACCAGAAAACAACTCTTGCTCGTAGGACCAGAAACTGCATGTGATTCAACTCCATTTAGGACTGTGAAACAAACGCTAGCTCGCCTTACAAGAAACACACTCTGCTTTTGAGAAAAGAGCACTCTTCTACTCTACTTGTTTCCTATGGGGTCCAAACAGTGAGCTTGCTCAGAACAAAAAAACTGTGCTTCCTACACACACGGCCATATCTAGTTCAAGTCTGCTTAGGAACCTGACAAGAACAGTAGATCCTCTTCAGTCCAATACATTGTACTTGCTGCGAACAGACGCCAGTGCTATTTGTCCTGTGTATGGCAATGGCAGCGCAATAGTGACTCTTCTAACCAGAAAACAACTCTGCTGGTAGTACCAGAAACTGCATGGGATTCAACTCCATTTAGGACTGCGAAACAAACGCTAGCTCGCCTTACAAGAAACACACTCTGCTTTAGAGGAAAGAGCACTCTTCTACTCTACTGTGTTTCCTATGGGGTCCTAACAGTGAGCTTGCTCAGAACAAAAGAACTGTGCTTCCCACAAACACGGATCATATCTAGTTCAACTCTGCTTAGGAAACTGACACGAACAGTAGCTCCTATTCAGTTCAATACACTGTACTTGCTGGGAACAGAAGCGAGTGCTATTTGCACTGTGTATGGCAATGGGAGCGCAATGTGACTTTCCTTACCAGAAAACAACTCTTATTCGTAGGACCAGAAACTACCTGTGATTCAACTCCATTTAGTACTAGGAAACAAACGCTAGCTCGCCTTACAAGAAACACACTCTGCTTTTGAGAAAAGAGCACTCTTCTACTCTACTGTGTTTCCTATGGGGTCCGAACAGTGAGCTTGCTCAGAACAAAAGAACTATGCTTCCTACACACGGCCATATCTAGTTCAATTCTGCTTAGGAACCTGACAAGAACAGTAGATACTCTTCAGTCCAATACACTGTACTTGCTGGGAACAGAAGCCATTGCTATTTGCACTGTGTATGACAATGGCAGCGCAGTAGTGACTTTCCTTACCAGAAAACAACTCTTGCTCATAGGACCAGAAACTGCATGTGATTCAACTCCATTTAGGACTGGAAAACAAATGCTAGCTCGCCTTACATGAAACACACTCTGCTTTTGAGAAAAGAGTACTCTTCTACTCTACTGTGTTTCCTATGAGGTCCAAACAGTGTGCTTGCTCAGAACAAAAGAACTGTGCTTCCCACAAACACGGATCATATCTAGTTCAACTCTGCTTAGGAAACTGACACGAACAGTAGCACCTATTCAGTTGAATACACTGTATTTGCTGGGAACAGACACGAGTGCTATTTGCACTGTGTATGGCAATGGGAGCGCAATGTGACTTTCCTTACCAGAAAACAACTCTTGTTCGTAGGACCAGAAACTACCTGTGATTCAACTCCATTTAGTACTAGGAAACAAACGCTAGCTCACCTTACAAGAAACACACTCTGCTTTTGAGAAAAGAGAACTCTTCTACTCTACTGTGTTTTCTATAGGGCCAGAACAGTGAGCTTGCTCAGAACATAAGAACTGTGCTTCCTACACACACGGGCCATATCTATTTCAACTCTGCTTAGGAAACTGACAAGAACAGTAGCTCCTCTTCAGTCCGATACACTGTACTTGCTGGGAACAGACGCGAGTGCTATTTGCACTGTGTATGGCAATGGGAGCGCAATAGTGACTTTCCTTACCAGAAAACAACTCTTGCTCATAGGAGCAGAAACTGCATGTGATTCAACTCCATTTAGGACTGGAAAACAAATGCTAGCTCGCCTTACAAGAAACACACTCTGCTTTTGAGAAAAGAGCACTTTTCTACTCTACCTTGATTCCTATGGGGTCCGAACAGTGAGCTTGCTGAGAACAAAAGAACTGTGCTTCCTACACACACGGCCATATCTAGTTCAATTCTGCTTAGGAACCTGACAAGAACTGTAGATCCTCTTCATTCCAATACACTGTGCTTGCTGCGAACAGACGCCAGTGCTATTTGACCTGTGTATGGCAATGGCAGCGCAATAGTGACTCTTCTTACCAGAAAACAACTCTTGTTCGTAGGACCAGAAACTGCATGTGATTCAACTCCATTTAGGACTAGGAAACAAACGCTAGCTCGCCTTACAAGAAACACACTCTGCTTTAGAGAAAAGAGCACTCTTCTACTCTACTGTGTTTCCTATGGGGTCCAAACAGTGTGCTTGCTCAGAACAAAAGAACTGTGCTTCCCACAAACACGGATCATATCTAGGTCAACTCTGCTTAGGAAACTGACACGAACAGTAGCACCTATTCAGTTCAATACACTGTACTTGCTGGGAACAGACACGAGTGCTATTTGCACTGTGTATGGCAATGGGAGCGCAATGTGACTTTCCTTACCAGAAAACAACTCTTGCTTGTAGGACAAAAAACTGCATGTGACTCAACTCCATTTAGGACTGGGAAACAAACTTTAGCTCGCCTTAAAAGAAAGACACTCTGCTTTTGAGAAAAGAGCACTCTTCTACACTACTGTGTTTCCTATAGCGCCAGAACAGTGAGCTTGCTCAGAACAAAAGAACTGTGCTTCCTACACATACGGATCATATCTAGTTCAACTCTGCTTAGGAACCTGACAAGAACAGTAGATCCTCTTCAGTCCAATACACTGTAATTGCTGGGAACAGACGCCAGTGCTATTTGCACTGTGTATGGCAATGGCAGCGCAGTAGTGACTATTCTTACCATAAAACAACTCTTGCTCGTAGGACCAGAAACTGCATGTGATTCCACTCCATTTAGGACTGGGAAACAAACGCTAGCTCGCCTTACAAGAAACACACACTGCTTTAGAGAAAAGAGCACTCTTCTACTCTACTGTGTTTCCTATGGGGTCCAAACAGTGAGCTTGCTCAGAACAAAAGAACTGTGCTTCCTACACACACAGACCATATGTAATTCAACTCTGCTTAGGAAACTGACAAGAACAGTAGATCCTATTCAGTCCAATACACTGTACTTGCTGGGAACAGACGGGAGGGCTATTTGCATTGTGTATGTCAAAGGGAGCGCAATAGTGACTTTCCTTACCAGAAAACAACTCTTGTTCGTAGGACCTCTAACTGCATGTGATTCAACTCCACTTAGGACTGGTAAACAAACGCTAGCTTGCCTTCCAAGAAATACACTCTGCTTTAGAGAAAAGAGCACTCTTCTACTCTACTGTGTTTCCTATAGGGCGAGAACAGTGAGCTTGCTCAGAACATAATAACTGTGCTTCCTGCACACACGGGCCATATCTAGTTCAACTCTGCTTAGGAAACTGACAAGAACAGTAGCTCCTCTTCAGTCCGATACACTGTACTTGCTGGGAACAGATGGGATTGCTATTTGCTCTGTGTATGGCAATTGGAGCACAATAGTGACTCGTCTTACCAGAAAACAACTCTTGCTTGTAGGACAAAAAACTGCATGTGACTCACCTCAATTTAGGAGTGGGAAACAAACTCTAGCTCGCCTTACAAGAAAGACACTCTGCTTTTGAGAAAAGAGCACTCTTCTACTCTACTGTGTTTCCTATAGGGCCAGAACAGTGAGATTGCTCAGAACAAATGAAATGTGCTTTCTAGACACACGGGCCATATCTAGTTCAACTCTGCTTAGGAAAATGAGAAGAACAGTAGCTTCTCTTCAGTCCAATACACTCTACTTGCTGGGAACAGACGGGAGTGCTATTTGTACTGTGTATGGCAATGGGAGCACAGTAGTGACTTTCCTTACCAGAAAACAACTCTTGCTCATAGGACCAGAAACTGCATGTGATTCAACTCCATTTAGGACTGGGAAACAAATGCTAGCTCGCCTTACATGAAACACACTCTGCTTTTGAGAAAAGAGCTCTCTTCTACTCTACTGTGTTTCCTATGGGGTCCGAACAGTGAGCTTGCTCAGAACAAAAGAACTGTGCTTCCTACACACACGGACATATCTAGTTCAATTCTGCTTAGGAACCTGACAAGAACTGTAGATCCTCTTCAGTCCAATACACTGTACTTGCTGGGAACAGACGCCAGTGCTCTTTGTCCTGTGCATGGCAATGGCAGCGCAATAGTGACTATTCTTACCATAAAACAACTCTTGCTCGTAGGACCAGAAACTGCATGTGATTCCACTCCATTTAGGACTGGGAAACAAACGCTAGCTAGCCTTACAAAAACACACTCTGCTTTATAGAAAAGAGCACTCTTCTACTCTACTGTGTTTCCTATAGGGCCAGAACAGTGAGCTTGCTCAGAACATAAGAACTGTGCTTCCTTCACACACGGGCCATATCTAGTTCAACTCTGCTTAGGAAACTGACAAGAACAGTAGCTCCTCTTCAGTCCGATACACTGTACTTGCTGGGGACAGACGCGAGTGCTATTTGTACTGTGTATGGCAATGGCAGCGCAATAGTGACTTTCCTTACCAGAAAACAACTCTTGCTCGTAGGACCAGAAACTGCATGTGATTCAACTCCATTTAGGACTGGGAAACAAACGCTAGCTCGCCTTACAAGAAAGACACTCTGCTTTTGAGAAAAGAGCACTCTTCTACTCTACTGTGTTTCCTATAGCGCCAGAACAGTGAGCTTGCTCAGAACAAAAGAACTGTGCTTCCTACACACACGGATCATATCTAGTTCAACTCTGCTTAGGAACCTGACAAGAACAGTAGATCCTCTTCAGTCCAATACACTGTACTTGCTGGGAACAGACGCCAGTGTTACTTGCACTGTGTATGGCAATGGCAGCGCAGTAGTGACTATTCTTACCATAAAACAACTCTTGCTCGTAGGACCAGAAACTGCATGTGATTCCACTCCATTTAGGACTGGGAAACAAACGCTAGCTTGCCTTACAAGAAACACACTCTGCTTTAGAGAAAAGAGCACTCTTCTACTCTACTGTGTTTCCTATGGGGTCCAAACAGTGAGCTTGCTCAGAACAAAAGAAATGTGCTTCCTACACACACGGATCATATCTAGTTCAACTCTGCTTAGGAACCTGACAAGAACAGTATATCCTCCTCAGTCCAATACACTGTACTTGCTGGGAACAGACGCCAGTGCTATTTGCACTCTGTATGGCAATGGCAGTGCAGTAGTGACTATTCTTACCATAAAACAACTCTTGCTCGTAGGACCAGAAACTTCATGTGATTCCACTCCATTTAGGACTGGGAAACAAACGCTAGCTCGCCTTACAAGAAACACACTCTGCTTTAGAGGAAAGAGCACTCTTCTACTCTACTGTGTTTCCTATGGGGTCCAAACAGTGAGCTTGCTAAGAACAAAAGAACCGTGCTTCCTACACACACAGACCATATGTAATTCAACTCTGCTAAGGAAACTGACAAGAACAGTAGCTACTATTCAGTCCAATACACTGTACTTGCTGGGAACAGACGGGAGGGCTATTTGCATTGTGTATGTCAATGGGAGCGCAATAGTGACTTTCCTTACCAGAAAACACCTCTTGCGCGTAAAACCAGAAACTGCATCTGATTCCACTCCATCTAGGACTGGGAAACAAACAATAGCTCGCCTTACAAGAAACACACTCTGCTTTTGAGAAAAGAGCACGCTTCTACTCTACTGATTTTCCTATAGGGCAAGAACGGTGAGCTTGCTCAGAACAAAAGAACTGTGCTTCCTAAACACACGGACCATATCTAGTTCAACTCTGCTTAGGAAACTGACAAGAACAGTAGCACCTATTGAGTCCAATACACTGTACTTGCTGGGAACAGACGCGATTGCTATTTGCACTGTGTATCACAATGGGAGCGCAATAGTGACTTTCCTTACCAGAAAACAACTCTTGTTCGTAGGACTCTAACTGCATGTGATTCAACGCCACTTAGGACTGGGAAACAAACGCTAGCTGGCCTTCCAAGAAATACACTCTGCTTTAGAAAAAAGAGCACTCTTCTACTCTACTGTATTTCCTATGGTGTCTGAAAAGTGAGCATGCTCAGAACAAAAGAAGTGTGCTTCCTGCACAGACGGGCCATATCTAGTTCAACTCTGCTTAGGAAACTGACAAGAACAGTAGCTCCTCTTCAGTCCAAAACACTGTACTTGCTGGGAACAGATGCGAGTGATATTTGCACTGTGTATGGCAATGGGAGCGCAATAGTGACTTTCCTTACCAGAAAACAACTCTTGCTCCTAGGACCAGAATCTGCATGTGATTCAACTCCATTTAGGAGTGGGAAACAAATGCTACCTCGCCTTACAAGAAACACACTCTGTTTTTGAGAAAAGAGCACTCTTCTACTCTACTGAGTTTCCTATGGGGTCCCAAAAGTGAGCTTGCTCAGAACAAAAGAACTGTGCTTCCTACACACATGGGCCATATCTCGTTCAACTCTGCTTAGGAAACTGACAAGAACAGTAGCTCCTCTTCAGTCCAATACACTGTACTGGCTGGGAACAGACGCGAGTGCTATTTGTACTGTGTATGGCAATGGGAGCGCAATAGTGACTCTTCTTACCATAAAACAACTCTTGCTCGTAGGACCAAAAACTGCATGTGACTCAACTCCGTTTAGAACTGGAAAACAAACGCTTACTCGCCTTACAAGAAACACACTCTGCATTTTGAGAAAAGAGCACTCTTCTACACTACTGTGTTTCTGATAGGGCCAGAACAGTGAGCTTGCTCAGAACAAAAGAACTGTGCTTCCTACACACACGGGCCATATCTATTTCAACTCTGCTTAGGAAACTGACAAGAACAGTAGCTCCTCTTCAGTCCAATACACTGTACTTGCTGGGAACAGAAGCGAGTGCCATTTGCCCTGTGTAAGACAATGGGAGCCCAACAGTGACTCTTCTTACCAGAAAAGAACTCTTGCTCATAGGACCAAAAACTGCATGTGACTCAACTCCGTTTAGAACTGGGAAACAAACACTTGCGTGCCTTACAAGAAACACACTCTGCTTTTGAGAAAAGGGCACTCTTTTACTCTTCTGTGTTTCCTATGGGGTCCGAACAGTGAGCTTGCTCAGAACAAAAGAACTGTGCTTCCTACACACACGGGCCATATCTAGTTCAACTCTGCTTAGGAAACTGACAAGAACAGTAGCTCCTCTCAGTCCAATACACTGTACTGTCTGGGAACAGACGCGAGTGCTATTTGTACTGTGTATGGCAATGGGATCGCAATAGTGACTCTTCTTACCAGAAAGCAACTCTTGCTCGTAGGAACAAAAACTGCATGTGACTCAACTCCTTTAAAACTGGGAAACGAGTGCTTACTCGCCTTACAAAAAACACACTCTGCTTTTGAGAAAAGAGCACTCTTCTACTCTATTGTGTTTCTCATAGGGCCAGAACAGTGAGCTTGCTCAGAACAAAAGAACTGTGCTTCCTACACACAAGGGCCATATGTAGTTCAATTTTGCTTAGGAAAATGACAACAACAGTAAATCCGCTTCATTACAATACACTGTACATTCTGGAACAGACGCCAGTGCCATTTACCCTGTGTATGACAATGGGAGCACAATAGTGACTCTTCTTACCAGAAAACAACTCTTGTTCGTAGGATAAGAAACTGCAAGTGATTCAACTCCATTTAGGACTGGGAAACAAACAATAGCTCGCCTTACAAGAAACACACTATGCTTTTGAGAAATGAGCACTCTTCTTCTCTACTGTGTTTCCTATGGTGTCCGAACAGTGAGCTTGGTCAGAACAAAAGAACTGTGCTTCCTACACACACGGGCCATATCTCGTTCAACTCTGCTTAGGAAACTGACAAGAACAGTAGCTTCTCTTCAGTCCAATACACTGCACTTGCTGGGAACAGACGCAAGTGCTATTTGCACTGTGTATGGCAATGGGAGCCCAATAGTGACTCTTCTTACCAGAAAAAAACTCTTGCTCGTAGGACCAAAAACTACATGTGATTCAACTCCATTTAGGACTGGGAATCAAATGCTAGCTCGACTTACAAGAAACACACTCTGCTTTTGAGAAAAGAGCACTCTTCTACTCTACTGTGTTTCCTATAGGGCCAGAACAGAGAGCTTGCTCAGAACAAAAGAACTGTGCTTCCTACACACGCGGCCATATCTAGTTCATTTCTGCTTAGGAAACTGACAAGAACAGTAGATCCTCTTCAGTCCAATACACTGTACATGCTGGGAACAGACGCCAGTGCTATTTGCACTGTGTAGGGCAATGGGAGCGCAATAGTGACTCTTCTTACCATAAAACAACTCTTGCTCGTAGGACCAGAAACTGCATGTGATTCCACTCCATTTAGGACTGGGAAACAAACGCTAGCTTGCCTTACAAGAAACACACTCTGCTTTAGAGAAAAGAGCACTCTTCTACTCTACTGTGTTTCCTATGGGGTCCAAACAGTGAGCTTGCTAAGAACAAAAGAACCGTGCTTCCTACACACACAGACCATATGTAATTCAACTCTGCTTAGGAAACTGACAAGAACAGTAGCTACTATTCAGTCCAATACACTGTACTTGCTGGGAACAGACGGGAGGGCTATTTGCATTGTGTATGTCAATGGGAGCGCAATAGTGACTTTCCTTACCAGAAAACAACTCTTGCGCGTAAAACCAGAAACTGCATCTGATTCAACTCCATCTAGGACTGGGAAACAAACAATAGCTCGCCTTACAAGAAACACACTCTGCTTTTGAGAAAAGAGCACGCTTCTACTCTACTGATTTTCCTATAGGGCAAGAACGGTGAGCTTGCTCAGAACAAAAGAACTGTGCTTCCTAAACAAACGGACCATATCTAGTTCAACTCTGCTTAGGAAACTGACAAGAACAGTAGCACCTATTGAGTCCAATACACTGTACTTGCTGGGAACAGACGCGATTGCTATTTGCACTGTGTATCGCAATGGGAGCGCAATAGTGACTTTCCTTACCAGAAAACAACTCTTGTTCGTAGGACATCTAACTGCATGTGATTCAACGCCACTTAGGACTGGGAAACAAACGCTAGCTCGCCTTCCAAGAAATACACTCTGCTTTAGAAAAAAGAGCACTCTTCTACTCTACTGTGTTTCCTATAGGGCCAGACAATGAGCTTGCTCAGAACATAATAACTGTGCTTCCTACACACACGGGCCATATCTAGTTCAACTTTGCTTAGGAAACTGACAAGAACAGTAGCTCCTCTTCAGTCCGATACACTGTACTTGCTGGGAACAGACGCGATTGCTATTTGCACTGTGTATGGCAATTGGAGCACAATAGTGACATGTCTTACCAGAAAACAACTCTTGCTTGTAGGACAAAAAACTGCATGTGACTCAACTCCATTTAGGACTGGGAAACAAACTTTAGCTCGCCTTACAAGAAAGACACTTTGCTTTTGAGAAAAGAGCACTCTTCTACTCTACTGTGTTTCCTATAGCGCCAGAACAGTGAGCTTGCTCAGAACAAAAGAACTGTGCTTCCTACACACACGGATCATATCTAGTTCAACTCTGCTTAGGAACCTGACAAGAACAGTAGCTCCTCTTCAGTCTAATACACTGTACTTGCTGGGAACAGACGGGAGTGCTATTTGTACTGTGTATGGCAATGGGAGCACAGTAGTGACTTTCCTTACCAGAAAACAACTCTTGCTCATAGGACCAGAAACTGCATGTGATTCAACTCCATTTAGGACTGGGAAACAAATGCTAGCTCGCCTTACATGAAACACACTCTGCTTTTGAGAAAAGAGCTCTCTTCTACTCTACTGTGTTTCCTATGGGGTCGGAACAGTGAGCTTGCTCAGAACAAAAGAACTGTGCTTCCTACACACACGGACATATCTAGTTCAACTCTGCTTAGGAAACTGACAAGAACAGTAGCTCCTCTTCAGTCTGATACACTGTACTTGCTGGGAACAGACGTGAGAGCTATTTGCACTGTGTATGGCAATGGGAGCGCAATAGTGACTTTCCTTACCAGAAAACAACTCTTGCTCATAGGACCAGAAACTGCATGTGATTCAACTCCATTTAGGACTGGGAAACAAACGCTAGCTTGCCTTACATGAAACACACTCTGCTTTTGAGAAAAGAGCACTCTTCTACTCTGCTGTGTTTCCTATGGGGTCCGAACAGTGAGCTTGCTCAGAACAAAACTTGAGCTTCCTACACACACGGCCATATCTAGTTCAAGTCTGCTTAGGAACCTGACAAGAACAGTAGATCCTCTGCAGTCCAATACACTGTACTTGCTGCGAACAAACGCCAGTGCTATTTGACCTGTGTATGGCAATGGCAGCGCAATAGTGACTCTTATTACCAGAAAACAACTCTTGTTCGTAGGACCAGAAACTGCATGTGATTCAACTCCATTTAGGACTAGGAAACAAACGCTAGCTCGCCTTACAAGAAACACACTCTGCTTTAGAGAAAAGAGCACTCTTCTACTCTACTGTGTTTCCTATAGGGCCAGAACAGTGAGCTTGCTCAGAACATAAGAACTGTGCCTCCTTCACACACGCGCCATATCTAGTTCAACTCTGCTTAGGAAACTGACAAGAACAGTAGCTCCTCTTCAGTCCGATACACTGTACTTGCTGGGGACAGACGCGAGTGCTATTTGTACTGTGTATGGCAATGGGAGCGCAATAGTGACTTTCCTTACCAGAAAACAACTCTTGCTCGTAGGACCAGAAACTGCATGTGATTCAACTCCATTTAGGACTGGGAAACAAACGCTAGCTCGCCTTACAAGAAACACACTCTGCTTTAGAGAAAAGAGCACTCTTCTACTCTACTGTGTTTCCTATGGGGTCCAAACAGTGAGCTTGCTCAGAACCAAAGAACTGTGCTTCCTACACACACGGATCATATCTAGTTCAACTCTGCTTAGGAACCTGACAAGAACAGTAGATCCTCCTCAGTCCAATACACTGTACTTGCTGGGAACAGACGCCAGTGCTATTTGCACTGTGTATGGCAATGGCAGCGCAGTAGTGACTATTCTTACCATAAAACAACTCTTGCTCGTAGGACCAGAAATTTCATGTGATTCCACTCCATTTAGGACTGGGAAACAAACGCTAGCTCGCCTTACAAGAAACACACTCTGCTTTAGAGAAAAGAGCACTCTTCTACTCTACTGTGTTTCCTATGGGGTCCAAACAGTGAGCTTGCTCAGAACAAACGAACTGTGCTTCCTACACACACAGACCATATGTAATTCAACTCTGCTTAGGAAACTGACAAGAACAGTAGCTCCTATTCAGTCCAATACACTGTACTTGCTGGGAACAGACGGGAGGGCTATTTGCATTGTGTATGTCAAAGGGAGCGCAATACTGACTTTCCTTACCAGAAAACAACTCTTGTTCGTAGGACCTCTAACTGCATGTGATTCAACGCCACTTAGGACTGGGAAACAAACGCTAACTCGCCTTCCAAGAAATACACTCTGCTTTAGAGAAAAGAGGACTCTTCTACTCTACTGTGTTTCCTATAAGGCCAGAGCAGTGAGCTTGCTCAGAACATAATAACTGTGCTTCCTGCACACACGGGCCATATCTAGTTCAACTCTGCTTAGGAAACTGATGAGAACAGTAGCTCCTCTTCAGTCCGATACACTGTACTTGCTGGGAACAGATGTGATTGCTCTTTGCACTGTGTATGGCAATTGGAGCACAATAGTGACTCGTCTTACCAGAAAACAACTCTTGCTCATAGGACCAGAAACTGCATGTGATTCAACTCCATTTAGGACTGGGAAACAAATGCTAGCTCGCCTTACATGAAACACACTCTGCATTTGAGAAAAGAGCTCTCTTCTACTCTACTGTGTTTCCTATGGGGTCCGAACAGTGAGCTTGCTCAGAACAAAAGAACTGTGCTTCCTACACACACGGCCATATCTAGTTCAATTCTGCTTAGGAACCTGACAAGAACTGTAGATCCTCTTCAGTCCAATACACTGTGCTTGCTGGGAACAGACGCCAGTGCTCTCTGTCCTGTGCATGGCAATGGCAGCGCAATAGTGACTATTCTTACCATAAAACAACTCTTGCTCGTAGGACTAGAAACTGCATGTGATTCCACTCCATTTAGGACTGGGAAACAAACGCTAGCTCGCCTTACAAAAACACTCTCTGCTTTATAGAAAAGAGCACTCTTCTACTCTACTGTGTTTCCTATAGGGCGAGAACAGTGAGCTTGCTCAGAACATAAGAACTGTGCTTCCTACACACACGGGCCATATCTAGTTCAACTCTGCTTAGGAAACTGACAAGAACAGTAGCTCCTCTTCAGTCTGATACACTGTACTTGCTGGGAACAGACGCGAGAGCTATTTGCACTGTGTATGGCAATGGGAGCGCAATAGTGACTTTCCTTACCAGAAAACAACTCTTGCTCATAGGACCAGAAACTGCATGTGATTCAACTCCATTTAGGACTGGGAAACAAACGCTAGCTCGCCTTACATGAAACACACTCTGCTTTTGAGAAAAGAGCACTCTTCTACTCTGCTGTGTTTCCTATGGGGTCCGAACAGTGAGCTTGCTCAGAACAAAACTTGTGCTTCCTACACACACGGCCATATCTAGTTCAAGTCTGCTTAGGAACCTGACAAGAACAGTAGATCCTCTGCAGTCCAATACACTGTACTTGCTGCGAACAAACGCCAGTGCTCTTTGACCTGTGTATGGCAATGGCAGCGCAATAGTGACTCTTCTTACCAGAAAACAACTCTTGTTCGTAGGACCAGAAACTGCATGTGATTCAACTCCATTTAGGACTAGGAAACAAACGCTAGCTCGCCTTACAAGAAACACACTCTGCTTTAGAGAAAAGAGCACTCTTCTACTCTACTGTGTTTCCTATAGGGCCAGAACAGTGAGCTTGCTCAGAACATAAGAACTGTGCTTCCTTCACACACGGGCCATATCTAGTTCAACTCTGCTTAGGAAACTGACAAGAACAGTAGCTCCTCTTCAGTCCGATACACTGTACTTGCTGAGGACAGACGCGAGTGCTATTTGTACTGTGTATGGCAATGGGAGCACAATAGTGACTTTCCTTACCAGAAAACAACTCTTGCTCGTAGGACCAGAAACTGCATGCATTCAACTCCATTTAGGACTGGGAAACAAACGCTAGCTCGCCTTACAAGAAAGACACTCTGCTTTTGAGAAAAGAGCACTCTTCTACTCTACTGTGTTTCCTATAGCGCCAGAACAGTGAGCTTGCTCAGAACAAAAGAAATGTGCTTCCTACACACATGGACCATTATCTAGTTCAACTCTGCTTAGGAAACTACAAGAACAGTAGCTCCTATTAAGTCCAATACACTGTACTTGCTGGGAAAAGACGCGAGTGCTATTTGCCTTGTGTAGGGCAATGGGAGCACAATAGTGACTTTCCTTACCAGAAACAACTCTTGTTCGTAGGACCAGAAACTGCATGTGATTCCACTCCATTTAGGACTAGGAAACAAACGCTAGCTCGCCTTAAAAAAAACACACTCTGCTTTACAGAAAGAGCACTCTTCTACTCTACAGTGTTTCCTATAAGGCCAGAACAGTGAGCTTGCTCAGAAGAAGAGAACTGTGCTTCCTACACACACGGGCCATATCTAGTTCAACTCTACTTAGGAAACTGACAAGAACAGTAGCTCCTCTTCAGTCTGATACACTGTACTTGCTGGAAGCAGACGTGAGAGCCTTTTGCACTGTGTATGGCAAGGGGAGCGCAATAGTGACTTTCCTTACCAGAAAACAACTCTTGCTCATAGGACCAGAAACTGCATGTGATTCAACTCCATTTAGGACTGGGAAACAAATGCTAGCTCGCCTTACATGAAACACACTCTGCTTTTGATAAAAGAGCTCTCTTCTACTCTACTGTGTATCCTATGGGGTCTGAACAGTGAGCTTGCTCAGAACAAAAGAACTGTGCTTCCTACACATACGGCCATATCTAGTTCAAGTCTGCTTAGGAACCTGACAAGAACAATAGATCCTCTTCAGTCCAATACACTGTACTTGCTGGGAACAGACGCCAGTGCTACTTGCACTGTGTATGGCAATGGCAACGCAGTAGTGACTATTCTTACCATAACACAACTCTTGCTCGTACGACCAGAAACTGCATGTGATTCCACTCCATTTAGGACTGGGAAACAAACGCTAGCTCGCCTTACAAGAAACACACTCTGCTTTAGATAAAAGAGCACTCTTCTACTCTACTGTGTTTCCTATGGGGTCCAAACAGTGAGCTTGCTAAGAATAAAAGAACTGTGCTTCCTACACACACAGACCATATGTAATTCAACTCTGCTTAGGAAACTGACAAGAACAGTAGCTACTATTCAGTCCAATACACTGTACTTGCTGGGAACAGACGGGAGGGCTATTTGTATTGTGTATGTCAATGGGAGCACAATAGTGACTTTCCTTACCAGAAAACAACTCTTGCTCGTAAAACCAGAAACTGCATCTGATTCAACTCCATTTAGGACTGGGAAACAAACAATAGCTCGCCTTACAAGAAACACACTCTGCTTTTGAGAAAAGAGCACGCTTCTACTCTACTGATTTTCCTATAGGGCAAGAACGGTGAGCTTGCTCAGAACAAAAGAACTGTGCTTCCTAAACACACGGATCATATCTAGTTCAACTCTGCTTAGGAAACTGACAAGAACAGTAGCACCTATTGAGTCCAATACACTGTACTTGCTGGGAACAGACGCGATTGCTATTTGCACTGTGTATCGCAATGGGAGCGCAATAGTGACTTTCCTTACCAGAAAACAACTCTTGTTCTTAGGACCTCTAACTGCATGTGATTCAACGCCACTTAGGACTGGGAAACAAACGCTAGCTCGCCTTCCAAGAAATACACTCTGCTTTAGAAAAAAGAGCACTCTTCTACTCTACTGTGTTTCCTATGGGGTCCGAACAGTGAGCTTGCTCAGAACAAAAGAACTGTGCTTCCTACACACACGGACATATCTAGTTCAATTCTGCTTAGGAACCTGACAAGAACTGTAGATCCTCTTCAGTCCAATACACTGTGCTTGCTGGGAACAGACGCCAGTGCTCTTTGTCCTGTGCATGGCAATGGCAGCGCAATAGTGACTATTCTTACCATAAAACAACTCTTGCTCATAGGACCAGAAACTGCATGTGATTCCACTCCATTTAGGACTGGGAAACAAACGCTAGCTCGCCTTACAAAAACACACTCTGCTTTATAGAAAAGAGCACTCTTCTACTCTACTGTGTTTTCTATAGGGCGAGAACAGTGAGCTTGCTCAGAACATAAGAACTGTGCTTCCTACACACACGGGCCATATCTAGTTCAACTCTGCTTAGGAAACTGACAAGAACAGTAGCTCCTCTTCAGTCTGATACACTGTACTTGCTGGGAACAGACGCGAGAGCTATTTGCACTGTGTATGGCAATGGGAGCGCAATAGTGACTTTCCTTACCAGAAAACAATTCTTGCTCGTAGGACCAGAAACTGCATGTGATTCAACTCCATTTAGGACTGGGAAACAAACGCTAGCTCGCCTTACAAGAAACACACTCTGCTTTTGAAAAAAGAGCACGCTTCTACTCCACTGTGTTTCCTATGTTGTCCAAACAGTGAGCTTGCTCAGAATAAAAGAACTGTGCTTCCTACACACATGGACCATTATCTAGTTCAACTCTGCTTAGGAAACTACAAGAACAGTAGCTCCTATTAAGTCCAATACACTGTACTTGCTGGGAAAAGACGCGAGTGCTATTTGCCTTGTGTAGGGCAATGGGAGCACAATAGTGACTTTCCTTACCAGAAACAACTCTTGTTCGTAGGACCAGAAACTGCATGTGATTCCACTCCATTTAGGACTAGGAAACAAACGCTAGCTCGCCTTAAAAAAACACACTCTGCTTTACAGAAAGAGCACTCTTCTACTCTACAGTGTTTCCTATAAGGCCAGAACAGTGAGCTTGCTCAGAACAAGAGAACTGTGCTTCCTACACACACGGGCCATATCTAGTTCAACTCTACTTAGGAAACTGACAAGAACAGTAGCTCCTCTTCAGTCTGATACACTGTACTTGCTGGAAGCAGACGTGAGAGCCTTTTGCACTGTGTATGGCAAGGGGAGCGCAATAGTGACTTTCCTTACCAGAAAACAACTCTTGCTCATAGAACCAGAAACTGCATGTGATTCAACTCCATTTAGGACTGGGAAACAAATGCTAGCTCGCCTTACATGAAACACACTCTGCTTTTGATAAAAGAGCTCTCTTCTACTCTACTGTGTATCCTATGGGGTCTGAACAGTGAGCTTGCTCAGAACAAAAGAACTGTGCTTCCTACACATACGGCCATATCTAGTTCAAGTCTGCTTAGGAACCTGACAAGAACAATAGATCCTCTGCAGTCCAATACACTGTACTTGCTGGGAACAGACGCCAGTGCTACTTGCACTGTGTATGGCAATGGCAGCGCAGTAGTGACTATTCTTACCATAACACAACTCTTGCTCGTACGACCAGAAACTGCATGTGATTCCACTCCATTTAGGACTGGGAAACAAACGCTAGCTCGCCTTACAAGAAACACACTCTGCTTTAGAGAAAAGAGCACTCTTCTACTCTACTGTGTTTCCTATGGGGTCCAAACAGTGAGCTTGCTAAGAATAAAAGAACTGTGCTTCCTACACACACAGACCATATGTAATTCAACTCTGCTTAGGAAACTGACAAGAACAGTAGCTACTATTCAGTCCAATACACTGTACTTGCTGGGAACAGACGGGAGGGCTATTTGTATTGTGTATGTCAATGGGAGCACAATAGTGACTTTCCTTACCAGAAAACAACTCTTGCTCGTAAAACCAGAAACTGCATCTGATTCAACTCCATTTAGGACTGGGAAACAAACAATAGCTCGCCTTACAAGAAACACACTCTGCTTTTGAGAAAAGAGCACGCTTCTACTCTACTGATTTTCCTATAGGTCAAGAACGGTGAGCTTGCTCAGAACAAAAGAACTGTGCTTCCTAAACACACGGATCATATCTAGTTCAACTCTGCTTAGGAAACTGACAAGAACAGTAGCACCTATTGAGTCCAATACACTGTATTTGCTGGGAACAGACGCGATTGCTATTTGCACTGTGTATCGCAATGGGAGCGCAATAGTGACTTTCCTTACCAGAAAACAACTCTTGTTCTTAGGACCTCTAACTGCATGTGATTCAACGCCACTTAGGACTGGGAAACAAACGCTAGCTCGCCTTCCAAGAAATACACTCTGCTTTAGAAAAAAGAGCACTCTTCTACTCTACTGTGTTTCCTATGGGGTCCGAACAGTGAGCTTACACAGAACAAAAGAACTGTGCTTCCTACACACACGGACATATCTAGTTCAATTCTGCTTAGGAACCTGACAAGAACTGTAGATCCTCTTCAGTCCAATACACTGTGCTTGCTGGGAACAGACGCCAGTGCTCTTAGTCCTGTGCATGCCAATGACAGCGCAATAGTGACTATTCTTACCATAAAACAACTCTTGCTCATAGGACCAGAAACTGCATGTGATTCCACTCCATTTAGGACTGGGAAACAAACGCTAGCTCGCCTTACAAAAACACACTCTGCTTTATAGAAAAGAGCACTCTTCTACTCTACTGTGTTTTCTATAGGGCGAGAACAGTGAGCTTGCTCAGAACATAAGAACTGTGCTTCCTACACACACGGGCCATATCTAGTTCAACTCTGCTTAGGAAACTTACAAGAACAGTAGCTCCTCTTCAGTCTGATACACTGTACTTGCTGGGAACAGACGCGAGAGCTATTTGCACTGTGTATGGCAATGGGAGCGCAATAGTGACTTTCCTTACCAGAAAACAACTCTTGCTCATAGGACCAGAAACTGCATGTGATTCAACTCCATTTAGGACTGGGAAACAAACGCTAGCTCGCCTTACATGAAACACACTCTGCTTTTGAGAAAAGAGCACTCTTCTACTCTGCTGTGTTTCCTATGGTGTCTGAACAATGAGCTTGCTCAGAACAAAACTTGTGCTTCCTACACACACGGCCAATTCTAGTTCAAGTCTGCTTAGGAACATGACAAGAACAGTAGATCCTCTGCAGTCCAATACACTGTACTTGCTGCGAACAAACGCCAGTGCTATTTGACCTGTGTATGGCAATGGCAGCGCAATAGTGACTCTTCTTACCAGAAAACAACTCTTGTTCATAGGACCAGAAACTGCATGTGATTCAACTCCATTTAGGACTAGGAAACAAACGCTAGCTCGCCTTACAAGAAACACACTCTGCTTTAGAGAAAAGAGCACTCTTCTACTCTATTGTTTTTCCTATAGGGCCAGAACAGTGAGCTTGCTCAGAACATAAGAACTGTGCTTCCTTCACACACGGGCCATATCTAGTTCAACTCTGCTTAGGAAACTGACAAGAACAGTAGCTCCTCTTCAGTCCGATACACTGTACTTGCTGTGGACAGACGCGAGTGCTATTTGTACTGTGTATGGCAATGGGAGCGCAATAGTGACTTTCCTTACCAGAAAACAATTCTTGCTCGTAGGACCAGAAACTGCATGTGATTCAACTCCATTTAGGACTGGGAAACAAACGCTAGCTCGCCTTACAAGAAACACACTCTGCTTTTGCAAAAAGAGCACGCTTCTACTCCACTGTGTTTCCTATGTTGTCCAAACAGTGAGCTTGCTCAGAACAAAAGAACTGTGCTTCCTACACACATGGACCATTATCTAGTTCAACTCTGCTTAGGAAACTACAAGAACAGTAGCTCCTATTAAGTCCAATACACTGTACTTGCTGGGAAAAGACGCGAGTGCTATTTGCCTTGTGTAGGGCAATGGGAGCACAATAGTGACTTTCCTTACCAGAAACAACTCTTGTTCGTAGGACCAGAAACTGCATGTGATTCCACTCCATTTAGGACTAGGAAACAAACGCTAGCTCGCCTTAAAAAAACACACTCTGCTTTACAGAAAGAGCACTCTTCTACTCTACAGTGTTTCCTATAAGGCCAGAACAGTGAGCTTGCTCAGAAGAAGAGAACTGTGCTTCCTACACACACGGGCCATATCTAGTTCAACTCTACTTAGGAAACTGACAAGAACAGTAGCTCCTCTTCAGTCTGATACACTGTACTTGCTGGGAACAGACGCCAGTGCTATTTGCACTGTGTATGGCAATGGCAGCGCAGTAGTGACTATTCTTACCATAAAAAAACTCTTGCTCGTAGGACCAGAAACTGCATGTGATTCCACTCCATTTAGGACTGGGAAACAAACGCTAGCTCGCCTTACAAGAAACACACTCTGCTTTAGAGAAAAGAGCACTCATCTACTCTACTGTGTTTCCTATGGGGTCCAAACAGTGAGCTTGCTCAGAACAAAAGAACTGTGCTTCCTACACACACGGATCATATCTAGTTCAACTCTGCTTAGGAACCTGACAAGAACAGTAGATCCTCCTCAGTCCAATACACTGTACTTGCTGGGAACAGACGCCAGTGCTATTTGCACTGTGTATGGCAATGGCAGCGCAGTAGTGACTATTCTTACCATAAAACAACTCTTGCTCGTAGGACCAGAAACTTCATGTGATTCCACTCCATTTAGGACTGGGAAACAAACGCTAGCTCGCCTTACAAGAAACACACTCTGCTTTAGAGAAAAGAGCACTCTTCTACTCTACTGTGTTTCCTATGGGGTCCGAACAGTGAGCTTGCTCAGAACAAAAGAACTGTGCTTCCTACACACACAGACCATATGTAATTCAACTCTGCTTAGGAAACTGACAAGAACAGTAGATCCTATTCAGTCCAATACACTGTACTTGCTGGGAACAGACGGGAGGGCTATTTGCATTGTGTATGTCAAAGGGAGCGCAATAGTGACTTTCCTTACCAGAAAACAACTCTTGTTTGTAGGACCTCTAACTGCATGTGATTCAACGCCACTTAGGACTGGGAAACAAACGCTAACTCGCCTTCCAAGAAATACACTCTGCTTTAGAGAAAAGAGCACTCTTCTACTCTACTGTGTTTCCTATAGGGCCAGAACAGTGAGCTTGCTCAGAACATAATAACTGTGCTTCCTGCACACACGGGCCATATCTAGTTCAACTCTGCTTAGGAAACTGACAAGAACAGTAGCTCCTCTTCAGTCCGATACACTGTACTTGCTGGGAACAGATGTGATTGCTATTTGCACTGAGTATGGCAATTGGAGCACAATAGTGACTCGTCTTACCAGAAAACAACTCTTGCTTGTAGGACAAAAAACTGCATGTGACTCACCTCCATTTAGGACTGGGAAACAAACTCTAGCTCGCCTTACATGAAAGACACTCTGCTTTTGAGAAAAGAGCACTCTTCTACTCTACTGTGTTTCCTATAGGGCCAGAACAGTGAGATTGCTCAGAACAAATGAAATGTGCTTCCTAGACACACGGGCCATATCTAGTTCAACTCTGCTTAGGAAAATGAGAAGAAGAGTAGCTCCTCTTCAGTCCAATACACTGTACTTGCTGGGAACAGACGGGAGTGCTATTTGTACAGTGTATGGCAATGGGAGCACAGTAGTGACTTTCCTTACCAGAAAACAACTCTTGCTCATAGGACCAGAAACTGCATGTGATTCAACTCCATTTAGGACTGGGAAACAAATGCTAGCTCGCCTTACATGAAACACACTCTGCTTTTGAGAAAAGAGCTCTCTTCTACTCTACTGTGTTTCCTATGGGGTCCGAACAGTGAGCTTGCTCAGAACAAAAGAACTGTGCTTCCTACACACACGGCCATATCTAGTTCAATTCTGCTTAGGAACCTGACAAGAACTGTAGATCCTCTTCAGTCCAATACACTGTGCTTGCTGGGAACAGATGCCAGTGCTCTTTGTCCTGTGCATGGCAATGGCAGCGCAATAGTGACTATTCTTACCATAAAACAACTCTTGCTCATAGGACCAGAAACTGCATGTGATTCCACTCCATTTAGGACTGGGAAACAAACGCTAGCTCGCCTTACAAAAACACACTCTGCTTTATAGAAAAGAGCACTCTTCTACTCTACTGTGTTTTCTATAGGGCGAGAACAGTGAGCTTGCTCAGAACATAAGAACTGTGCTTCCTACACACACGGGCCATATCTAGTTCAACTCTGCTTAGGAAACTGACAAGAACAGTAGCTCCTCTTCAGTCTGATACACTGTACTTGCTGGGAACAGACGCGATTGCTATTTGCATTGTGTATGGCAATTGGAGCACAATAGTGACTCGTCTTACCAGAAAACAACTCTTGCTTGTAGGACAAAAAACTGCATGTGATTCAACTCCATTTAGGACTGGAAAACAAACGCTAGCTCGCCTTACAAGAAAGACACTCTGCTTTTGAGAAAAGAGCACTCTTCTACTCTACTGTGTTTCCTATAGCGCCAGAACTGTGAGCTTGCTCAGAACAAAAGAAATGTGCTTCCTACACACACGGATCATATCTAGTTCAACTCTGCTTAGGAACCTGACAAGAACAGTAGATCCTCTTCAGTCCAATACACTGTACTTGCTGGGAACAGACGCCAGTGCTATTTGCACTGTGTATGGCAATGGCAGCGCAGTAGTGACTATTCTTACCATAAAAAAACTCTTGCTCGTAGGACCAGAAACTGCATGTGATTCCACTCCATTTAGGACTGGGAAACAAACGCTAGCTCGCCTTACAAGAAACACACTCTGCTTTAGAGAAAAGAGCACTCTTCTACTCTACTGTGTTTCCTATGGGGTCCAAACAGTGAGCTTGCTCAGAACAAAAGAACTGTGCTTCCTACACACACGGATCATATCTAGTTCAACTCTGCTTAGGAACCTGACAAGAACAGTAGATCCTCCTCAGTCCAATACACTGTACTTGCTGGGAACAGACGCCAGTGCTATTTGCACTGTGTATGGCAATGGCAGCGCAGTAGTGACTATTCTTACCATAAAACAACTCTTGCTCGTAGGACCAGAAACTTCATGTGATTCCACTCCATTTAGGACTGGGAAACAAACGCTACCTCGCCTTACAAGAAACACACTCTGCTTTAGAGAAAAGAGCACTCTTCTACTCTACTGTGTTTCCTATGGGGTCCAAACAGTGAGCTTGCTCAGAACAAAAGAACTGTGCTTCCTACACACACAGACCATATGTAATTCAACTCTGCTTAGGAAACTGACAAGAACAGTAGATCCTATTCAGTCCAATACACTGTACTTGCTGGGAACAGACGGGAGGGCTATTTGCATTGTGTATGTCAAAGGGAGCGCAATAGTGACTTTCCTTACCAGAAAACAACTCTTGTTCGTAGGACCTCTAACTGCATGTGATTCAACGCCACTTAGGACTGGGAAACAAACGCTAACTCGCCTTCCAAGAAATACACTCTGCTTTAGAGAAAAGAGCACTCTTCTACTCTACTGTGTTTCCTATAGGGCCAGAACAGTGAGCTTGCTCAGAACATAATAACTGTGCTTCCTGCACACACGGGCCATATCTAGTTCAACTCTGCTTAGGAAACTGACAAGAACAGTAGCTCCTCTTCAGTCCGATACACTGTACTTGCTGGGAACAGATGTGATTGCTATTTGCACTGAGTATGGCAATTGGAGCACAATAGTGACTCGTCTTACCAGAAAACAACTCTTGCTTGTAGGACAAAAAACTGCATGTGACTCACCTCCATTTAGGACTGGGAAACAAACTCTAGCTCGCCTTACATGAAAGACACTCTGCTTTTGAGAAAAGAGCACTCTTCTACTCTACTGTGTTTCCTATAGGGCCAGAACAGTGAGATTGCTCAGAACAAATGAAATGTGCTTCCTAGACACACGGGCCATATCTAGTTCAACTCTGCTTAGGAAAATGAGAAGAACAGTAGCTCCTCTTCAGTCCAATACACTGTACTTGCTGGGAACAGACGGGAGTGCTATTTGTACTGTGTATGGCAATGGGAGCACAGTAGTGACTTTCCTTACCAGAAAACAACTCTTGCTCATAGGACCAGAAACTGCATGTGATTCAACTCCATTTAGGACTGGGAAACAAATGCTAGCTCGCCTTACATGAAACACACTCTGCTTTTGAGAAAAGAGCTCTCTTCTACTCTACTGTGTTTCCTATGGGGTCCGAACAGTGAGCTTGCTCAGAACAAAAGAACTGTGCTTCCTACACACACGGCCATATCTAGTTCAATTCTGCTTAGGAACCTGACAAGAACTGTAGATCCTCTTCAGTCCAATACACTGTGCTTGCTGGGAACAGACGCCAGTGCTCTTTGTCCTGTGCATGGCAATGGCAGCGCAATAGTGACTATTCTTACCATAAAACAACTCTTGCTCATAGGACCAGAAACTGCATGTGATTCCACTCCATTTAGGACTGGGAAACAAACGCTAGCTCGCCTTACAAAAACACACTCTGCTTTATAGAAAAGAGCACTCTTCTACTCTACTGTGTTTTCTATAGGGCGAGAACAGTGAGCTTGCTCAGAACATAAGAACTGTGCTTCCTTCACACACGGGCCATATCTAGTTCAAGTCTGCTTAGGAAACTGACAAGAACAGTAGCTCCTCTTCAGTCCGATACACTGTACTTGCTGGGGACAGACGCGAGTGCTATTTGTACTGTGTATGGCAATGGGAGCGCAATAGTGACTTTCCTTACCAGAAAACAACTCTTGCTCATAGGACCAGAAACTGCATGTGATTCAACTCCATTTAGGACTGGGAAACAAACGCTAGCTCGCCTTACAAGAAACACACTCTGCTTTTGAAAAAAGAGCACTCTTCTACTCCACTGTGTTTCCTATGGGGTCCAAACAGTGAGCTTGCTCAGAACAAAAGAACTGTGCTTCCTACACACATGGACCATTATCTAGTTCAACTCTGCTTAGGAAACTACAAGAACAGTAGCTCCTATTAAGTCCAATACACTGTACTTGCTGGGAAATGACGCGAGTGCTATTTGCCTTGTGTAGGGCAATGGGAGCACAATAGTGACTTTCCTTACCAGAAACAACTCTTGTTCGTAGGACCAGAAACTGCATGTGATTCCACTCCATTTAGGACTAGGAAACAAACGCTAGCTCACCTTAAAAAAACACACTCTGCTTTACAGAAAGAGCACTCTTCTACTCTACAGTGTTTCCTATAAGGCCAGAACAGTGAGCTTGCTCAGAACAAGAGAACTGTGCTTCCTACACACACGGGCCATATCTAGTTCAACTCTACTTAGGAAACTGACAAGAACAGTAGCTCCTCTTCAGTCTGATACACTTTACTTGCTGGAAACAGACGCGAGAGCCTTTTGCACTGTGTATGGCAATGGGAGCGCAATAGTGACTTTCCTTACCAGAAAAAAACTCTTGCTCATAGGACCAGAAACTGCATGTGATTCAACTCCATTTAGGACTGGGAAACAAACTCTAGCTCGCCTTACAAGAAAGACACTCTGCTTTTGAGAAAAGAGCACTCTTCTACTCTACTGTCTTTCCTATAGCGCCAGAACAGTGAGCTTGCTCAGAACAAAAGAACTGTGCTTCCTACACACACGGATCATATCTAGTTCAACTCTGCTTAGGAACCTGACAAGAACAGTAGATCCTCTTCAGTCCAATACACTGTACTTGCTGGGAACAGACGCCAGTGCTATTTGCACTGTGTATGGCAATGGCAGCGCAGTAGTGACTATTCTTACCATAAAACAACTCTTGCTCGTAGGACCAGAAACTGCATGTGATTCCACTCCATTTAGGACTGAGAAACAAACACTAGCTCGCCTTACAAGAAACACACTCTGCTTTAGAGAAAAGAGCACTCTTCTACTCTACTGTGTTTCCTATGGGGTCCAAACAGTGAGCTTGCTCAGAACAAAAGAACTGTGCTTCCTACACACACAGACCATATGTAATTCAACTCTTCTTAGGAAACTGACAAGAACAGTAGCTCCTATTCAGTCCAATACACTGTACTTGCTGGGAACAGACGGGAGTGCTATTTGCATTGTGTATGTCAATGGGAGCACAATAGTGACTTTCCTTACCAGAAAACAACTCTTGCTCGTAAAACCAGAAACTGCATCTGATTCAACTCCATTTAGGACTTGGAAACAAACGCTAGCTCGCCTTACAAGAAACACACACTGCTTTTGAGAAAAGAGCACGCTTCTACTCTAATGATTTTCCTATAGGGCAAGAACGGTGAGCTTGCTCAGAACAAAAGAACTGTGCTTCCTACACACACGGACCATATGTAGTTCAACTCTGCTTAGGAAACTGGCAAGAACAGTAGCACCTATTGAGTCCAATACCCTGTACTTGCTGGGAACAGACGCGATTGCTATTTGCACTGTGTATCTCAATGGGAGCACAATAGTGACTTTCCTTACCAGAAAACAACTCTTGTTCGTAGGACCTCTAACTGCATGTGATTCAACGCCACTTAGGACTGGGAAACAAATGCTAGCTCGCCTTCCAAGAAATACACTCTGCTTTAGAGAAAAGAGCACTCTTCTACTCTACTGTGTTTCCTATAGGGCCAGAACAGTGAGCTTGCTCAGAATATAATAACTGTGCTTCCTGCACACACGGGCCATATCTAGTTCAACTCTGCTTAGGAAACTGACAAGAACAGTAGCTCCTCTTCAGTCCGATACACTGTACTTCCTGGGACAGATGCGATTGCTATTTGCACTGTGTATGGCAATTGGAGCACAATAGTGACTCGTCTTACCAGAAGACAACTCTTGCTTGTAGGACAAAAAACTGCATGTGACTCAACTCCATTTAGGACTGGGAAACAAACTCTAGCTCGCCTTACAAGAAAGACACTCTGCTTTTGAGAAAAGAGCACTCTTCTACTCTACTGTGTTTCCTATAGGGCCAGAACAGTGAGATTGCTCAGAACAAATGAAATGTGCTTCCTAGACACACGTGCCATATCTAGTTCAACTCTGCTTAGGAAAATGAGAAGAACAGTAGCTCCTCTTCAGTCCAATACACTGTACTTGCTGGGAACAGACGGGAGTGCTATTTGTACTGTGTATGGCAATGAGAGCGCAATTGTGACTTTCCTTACCAGAAAACAACTCTTGCTCGTAGGACCAGAACCTGCATGTGATTCAACGCCATTTAGGACTGGGAAACAAATGCTAGCTCGCCTTACAAAAAACACACTCTACTTTTGAGAAGAAAAGAACTCTTCTACTCTACTGTGTTTCCTATGGGGTCCGAACAGTGAGCTTGATCAGAACAAAAAAACTGTGCTTCCTACACACACGGCCATATCTAGTTCAAGTCTGCTTACGAACCTGACAAGAACAGAAGATCCTCTTCAGTCCAATACACTGTACTTGCTGCGAACAGAAGCCAGTGCTATTTGTTCTGTGTATGGCAATGGCAGCGCCATAGTGACTCTTCTTACCAGAAAACAACTCTGCTCGTAGTACCAGAAACTGCATGGGATTCAACTCCATTTAAGACTGCGAAACAAACATTAGCTCACCTTACAAGAAACACACTCTGCTTTAGAGAAAAGAGCACTCTTCTACTCTACTGTGATTCCTATTGGGGCAAACAGTGAGCTTGCTCAGAACAAAAGAACTGTGCTTCCTACAAACACGGATCATATCTAGTTCAACTCTGCTTAGGAAACTGACAAGAACAGTAGGACCTATTCAGTTCAATACACTGTACTTGCTGGGAACAGACGCGAGAGCTATTTGCACTGTGTAAGGCAATGGGAGCACAATGTGACTTTCCTTACCAGAAAACAACTTTTGTTCGTAGGACCAGAAACTGCATGTGACTCAACTGCATTTAAGACTGGGAAACAAACGCAAGCTCGACTTACAAGAAACACACTCTGCTTTTGAGAAAAGAGCACTCTTCTACTCTACTGTGTCTTATGGGGTCCGAACAGTGAGCTTGCTCAGAACAAAGAACTGTGCTTCCTACACACATGGCCATATCTAGTTCAACTCTCCTTAGGAACCTGACAAGAACAGTAGATCCTCTTCAGTCCAATACACTGTACTTGCTGGGAACAGACGCCAGTGCTATTTGTCCTATATATGGCAATGGGAGCACAATAGTGACTCTTCTTACCATAAAACAACTCTTGCTCATAGGACCAGAAACTGCATGTGATTCAACTCCATTTAGGACTGGGAAACAAACTCTAGCTCGCCTTACAAGAAACACACTCTGCTTTGGAGAAAAGAAAACTCTTCTACTCTACTGTGTTTTCTATAGGGCCAGAACAGTGAGCTTGCTCAGAACAAAAGAAATGTGCTTTCTACACACACGGGCCATATCTAGTTCAACTCCGCTTACGAAACTGACAAGAACAGTAGCTTCTCTTCATTCCAATCCACTGTACTTGCTGGGAACAGACACGAGTGCTATTTGTACTGTGTATGTTAATGGGAGCACAATAGTGACTCCTCTTACCAGAAAACAACTCTGGTTCTTAGGACCAGAAACTGCATGTGATTCAACTCCATTTAGGACTGGGAAACAAACTCTAGCTCGCCTTACAAGAAACACACTCTGCTTTTGAGAAAAGAGCACACTTCTACTCTACTGTGTTTCCTGTAGGGCCAGAACACTGAGCTTGCTCAGAACAAAAGAACTGTGCTTCCTACACACACGGACAATATCTAGTTCAACTCTGCTTAGGAACCTGACAAGAACAGTAGCTCCTCTTCAGTCCAATACACTGTACTTGCTGGGAAGAGACGTGAGTGCTATTTGTACTGTGTATGGCAATTGGAGCACAATAGTGACTTGTCCTACCAGAAAACAACCCTTGCTTGTAGGACAAAAAACTGCATGAGACTCAACTCCATTGAGGACTGGGAAACAAACTCTAGCTCGCATTACAAGAAACACACTCTGCTTTTGAGAAAAGAGCACTCTTCTACTCTAACATGTTTCCTATAGGGCCAGAACAGTGAGCTTTCTCAGAACAAATGAACTGTGCTTCCTACACACACGGCCATATCTAGTTCAACTCTGCTTAGGAACCTGACAAGAACAGTAGCTTCTCTTCAGTCCAATACACTGTACATGCTGGGAACAGACGCCAGTGCTATTTGCTCTGTTTATGACAATGGGAGCGCAATATTGACTCTTCTTACCAGAAAACAACTCTTGCTGGTAGGACCAGAAACTGCATGTGATTCAACTCCATTTAGTACTGGGAAACAAACTCTAGCTCGCCTTACAAGAAACACACTCTGCTTTAGAGAAAAGAAAACTCTTCTTCTCTACTGTGTTTCCTATAGGGCCAGAACAGTGAGCTTGCTCAGAACAAAAGAAATGTGCTTTCTACACACACGGGCCATATCTAGTTCAACTCCGCTTACGAAACTGACAAGAACAGTAGCTTCTTTTCAGTCCAATCCACTGTACTTGCTGGGAACAGACACGAGTGCTATTTGTACTGTGCATGGCAATGGGAGCACAATAGTGACTCCTCTTACCAGAAAACAACTCTGGTTCGTAGGACCAGAAACTGCATGTGATTCAACTACATTTAGGACTGGGAAACAAACACTAGCTCGCCTTACAAGAAACACACTCTGCTTTTGAGAAAAGAGCACTCTTCTACTCTACTGTGTTTCCCATAGGGCCAGAACAGTGAGCTTGATCAGAACAAAAGAACTGTGCTTCCTACACACACGGGCCATATCTAGTTCAACTCTGCACAGGAACCTGACAAGAACAGTAGATCCTCTTCAGTCCAATTCACTGTACTTGCTGGGAACAGATGCGAGTGCTATTTGCACTGTGTATGGCAATGGGAGTGCATTAGTGACTCTTCTTACCAGAAAACAACTCTTGCTCTTAGGACCAGAAACTGCATGTGATTCAACTCCATTTAGGACTGGGAAACAAACTCTAGCTCGCCTTACAAGAAACACACTCTGCTTTTGAGAAAAGAGCAAACTTCTACTCTACTGTGTTTCCTATAGGGCCAGATCAGTGAGCTTGCTCAGAACAAAAGAACTGTGCTTCCTACACACAGGGACCATATCTAGTTCAACTCTGCTTAGGAACCTGACAAGAACAGTAGCTCCTCTTCAGTCCAATACACTGTACTTGCTGGGAAGAGACGTGAGTGCTATTTGTACAGTGTATGGCAATTGGAGCACAATAGTGACTCGTCCTACCAGAAAACAACCCTTGCTCGTAGGACAAAAAAACTGCATGAGACTCAACTCCATTGAGGACTGGGAAACAAACTCTAGCTCGCCTTACAAGAAACACCCTCTGCTTTTGAGAAAAGAGCACTCTTCTACTCTAACATGTTTCCTATAGGGCCAGAACAGTGAGCTTGCTCAGAACAAAAGAACTGTGCTTCCTACACACACGGCCATATCTAGTTCAATTCTGCTTAGGAACCTGACAAGAACAGTAGATCCTCTTCAGTCCAATACACTGTACTTGCTGGGAACAGACGCCAGTACTATTTGTCCTGTGTATGGCAATGGCAGCGCAATAGTGACTATTCTTACCATAAAACAACTCTTGCTCATAGGACCAGAAACTGCATGTGATTCAACTCCATTTAGGACTGGGAAACAAATGCTAGCTCGCCTTACAAGAAACACACTCTGCTTTTGAGAAAAGAGCACAATTCTACTCTACTGTGTTTCCTATGGGGTCCGAACAGTGAGCTTGCTCAGAACAAAAGAACTGTGCTTCCTACACACACGGCCATATCTAGTTCAATTCTGCTTACGAAACTGACAAGAACAGTAGATCCTCTTCAGTCCAATAAACTGTACATGCTGGGAACAGTCGCCAGTGCTCTTTGTCCTATGTTTGGCAATGGCAGCGCAGTAGTGACTCTTCTTACAATAAAAAAACTCTTGCTCGTAGGACCAGAATCTGCATGTGAATCAACTACATTTAGGACTGGGAAACAAACACTAGCTCGCCTTACAAGAAACACACTCTGCTTTTGAGAAAAGAGCACTCTTCTACTCTACTGTGTTTCCTATAAGTCCAGAACAGTGAGCTTGCTCAGAACAAAAGAACTGTGCTTCCTACACACACGGGCCATATCTAGTTCAACTCCCCTTAGGAAACTGACAAGAACAGTAGCTTCTCTTCAGTCCAATACACTGTACTTGCTTTGAACAGACGCCAGTGCTATTTGCTCTGTGTATGGCCATGGGAGTGCAATAGTGACTCTTCTTACCAGAAAACAACTCTTGCTCGTAGGACCAGAAACTGCATGTGATTCAACTCCATTTAGGACTGGGAAACAAACTCTAGCTCGCCTTAGAAGAAACACACTCTGCTTTTGAGAAAAGAGCACTCTTCTACTCTACTGTGTTTCCTATAGGGCCAGAACAGTGAGCTTGCTCAGAACAAAAGACCTGTGCTTCCTACACACACAGGCCATATCTAGTTCAACTCCCCTTAGGAAACTGAGAAGAACAGTAGCTTCTCTTCAGTCCAATACACTGTACTTGCTGGGAACAGACGCGAGTGCTTTTTGCACTGTGTTTGGCAATGGGAGCACAATATTGACTCCTCTTACCAGAAAACAACTCTGGTTCCTAGGACCAGAAACTGCATGTGATTCAACTCTATTTAGGACTGGGAAACAAACACTAGCTCGCCTTACAAGAAACACACTCTGCTTTTGAGAAAAGAGCACTCTTCTACTCTGCTGTGTTTCCTATAGGGCCAGAACAGTGAGCTTGCTCAGAACAAAAGAACTGTGCTTCCGACACACACGGGCCATATCTAGTTCAACTCTGCTTAGGAAACTGACAAGAACAGTAGCTTCTCTTCAGTCCAATACACTGTACTTGCTGGGAACAGACGCGAGTGCTATTTACACTGTGTATGGCAATGGGAGCGAAATAGTGACTCTTATTACCAGAAAACAACTCTTGCTCGTAGGAACAGAAACTGCATGTGATTCAACTCCATTTAGGACTGGGAAACAAACGCAACCTCGCCTTACAAGAAACACACTCTGCTTTTGAGAAAAGAGCACTCTTCTACTCTACTGTGTTTCCTATAGGGCAGAACAGTGATCTTGCTCAGAACAAAAGAACTGTGCTTCCGACACACACGGGCCATATCTAGTTCAACTCCGCTTAGGAAACTGACAAGAACAGTAGCTTCTCTTCAGTCCAATACACTGTTCTTGCTGGGAACAGACGCGAGTGCTATTTGCACTGTGTATGGCAATGGGAGCACAATAGTGACTCTTATTACCAGAAAATAACTCTTGCTCGTAGGACCAGAAACTGCATGTGATTCAACTCCATTTAGGACTGGGAAACAAACACTACCTCGCCTTACAAGAAACACACTCTGCTTTTGAGAAAAGAGCACTCTTCTACTCTACTGTGTTTCCTATAGGGCCATAACAGTGAGCTTGCTCAGAACAAAAGAACTGTGCTTCCTACACACACGGGCCATATCTAGTTCAACTCTGCTTAGGAAACTGTCAAGAACAGTAGCTTCTCTTCAGTCCAATACACTGTACTTGCTGGGAACAGACGCTAGTGCTATTTACACTGTGTATGGCAATGGGAGTGCAATAGTGACTCTTCTTACCAGAAAACAACTCTTGCTCTTAGGACCAGAAACTGCATGTGACTCAACTCCGTTTAGGACTGGGAAAGAAACGCTAGCTTGCCTTACAAGAAACACACTCTGCTATTGAGAATAGAGCACTCTTCTACTCTACTGTGTTTCCTATAGGGCCTGAACAGTGAGCTTGCTCAGAACAAAAGAACTGTGCTTCCTACACACACGGACCATATCTAGTTCAACTCTGCTTAGGAAACTGACAAGAACAGTAGCTCCTCTTCAGTCCGATACACTGTACTAGCTGGGAACACACGCGAGTGCTGTTTGCACTGTGTATGGCAAAGGGAGCACAATAGTGACTTTCCTTACCAGAAAACAACTCTTGCTCGTAGGACCAGAAACTGCATGTGATACAACTCCATTTAGGACTGGGAAACAAACTCTAGCTCGCCTTACAAGAAACACACTCTGCTTTTGAGAAAAGAGCGCTCTTCTACTCTACTGTGTTTCCTATAGGGCCAGAACAGTGCGCTTGCTCAGAACAAAAGAACTGTGCTTCCTACACACACAGGCCATATCTAGTTCAACTCCCCTTAGGAAACTGACAAGAACAGTAGCTTCTCTTCAGTCCAATACACTGTACTTGCTGGGAACAAACACGAGTGCTATTTGCACTGTGTATGGAAATGGGAGCACAATAGTGACTCTTATTACCAGAAAACAACTCTTGCTCGTAGGACCAGAAACTGCATGTGATTCAACTCCATTTAGGACTGGGAAACAAACGCTTCCTTGCCTTACAAGAAACACACTCTGCTTTTGAGAAAAGAGCACACTTCTACTCTACTGTGTTTCCTATAGGGCCAGAACAGTGAGCTTGCTCAGGAACAAAAGAACTGTGCTTCCTACACACACGGGCCATTTCTAGTTCAACTCTGCATAGGAACCTGACAAGAACAGTAGATCCTCTTCAGTCCAATTCACTGTACTTGCTGGGAACAGATGCGAGTGCTATTTGTACTGTGTATGGCAATGGGAGTGCATTAGTGACTCTTCTTACCAGAAAACAACTCTTGCTCTTAGGACCAGAAACTGCACGTGATTCAACTCCATTTAGGACTGGGAAACAAACTCTAGCTAGCCTTACAAGAAACACACTCTGCTTTTGAGAAAAGAGCACACTTCTACTGTACTGTGTTTCCTATAGGGCCAGAACAGTGAGCTTGCTCAGAACAAAAGAACTGTGCTTCCTACACACACGGACCATATCTAGTTCAACTCTGCTTAGAAACCTGACAAGAACAGTAGCTCATCTTCAGTCCAATACACTGTACTTGCTGGGAACACACGCGAGTGCTTTTTGCACTGTGTATGGCAAAGGGAGCACAATAGTGACTTTCCTTACCAGAAAACAACTCTTGCTCGTAGGACCAAAAACTGCATGTGATACAACTCCATTTAGGACTGGGAAACAAACTCTAGCTCGCCTTAGAAGAAACACACTCTGCTTTTGAGAAAAGAGCACTCTTCTACTCTACTGTGTTTCCTATAGGGCCAGAACAGTGAGCTTGCTCAGAACAAAAGAACTGTGCTTCCTACACACACAGGCCATATCTAGTTCTACTCCCCTTAGGAAACTGACAAGAACAGTAGCTTCTCTTCAGTCCAATACACTGTACTTGCTGGGAACAGACGCGAGTTCTTTTTGCATTGTGTATGGAAATGGGAGCGCAATAGTGACTCCTCTTACCAGAAAACAACTCTGGTTCGTAGGACCAGAAACTGCATGTCATTCAACTCCATTTAGGACTGGGAAACAAACTCTAGCTCGCCTTACAAGAAACACACTCTGCTTTAGAGAAAAGAAAACTCTTGTACTCTACTGTGTTTCCTATAGGGCCAGAACAGTGAGCTTGCTCAGAACAAAAGAACTGTGCTTCCTACACACACAGGCCATATCTAGTTCAACTCCCCTTAGGAAACTGACAAGAACAGTAGCTTCTCTTCAGTCCAATACACTGTACTTGCTGGAAACAGACGCGAGTGCTTTTTGCACTGTGTATGGCAATGGGAGCGCAATAGTGACTCTTATTACCAGAAAACAACTCTTGCTCTTAGGACCAGAAACTGCAAGTGACTCAACTCCATTTAGGACTGGGAAACAAACTCTAGCTCGCCTTACAAGAAACACACTCTGCTTTTGAGAAAAGAGCACACTTCTACACTACTGTGTTTCCTATAGGGCCAGAACAGTGAGCTTGCTCAGAACAAAAGAACTGTGCTTCCTGCACACACGGGCCATATCTAGTTCAACTCTGCATAGGAACCTGACAAGAACAGTAGATCCTCTTCAGTCCAATTCACTGTACTTGCTGGGAACAGATGCGAGGGCTATTTGCACTGTGTATGGCAATGGGAGTGCATTAGTGACTCTTCTTACCAGAAAACAATTCTTGCTCTTAGGACCAGAAACTGCATGTGATTCAACTCCATTTAGGACTGGGAAACAAACTCTAGCTCGCCTTACAAGAAACACACTCTGCTTTTGAGAAAAGAGCACACTTCTACTCTACTGTGTTTCCTATAGGGCCAGAACAGTGAGCTTGCTCAGAACAAAAGAACTGTGCTTCCTACACACACGGACCATATCTAGTTCAACTCTGCTTAGGAACCTGACAAGAACAGTAGCTCCTCTTCAGTCCAATACACTGTACTTGCTGGGAAGAGACGTGAGTGCTATTTGTATTGTGTATGGCAATTGGAGTACAATAGTGACTCGTCCTACCAGAAAACAACCCTTGCTCGTAGGACAAAAAACTGCATGAGACTCAACTCCATTTCGGACTGGGAAACAAACTCTAGCTCGCCTTACAAGAAACACACTCTGCTTTTGAGAAAAGAACACTCTTCTACTCTAACATGTTTCCTATACGGCCAGAACAGTGAGCTTGCTCAGAACAAAAGAACTGTGCTTCCTACACACACGGCCATATCTAGTTCAATTCTGCTACGAAACTGACAAGAACAGTAGATCCTCTTCAGTCCAATACACTGTACTTGCTGGGAACAGACGCCAGTGCTATTTGTCCTGTGTATGGCAATGGCAGCGCAATAGTCACTCTTCTTACCATAAAACAACTCTTGCTCGTAGGACCAGAAACTGCATGTGATTCAACTCCATTTAGGACTGGGAAACAAACACTAGCTCGCCTTACAAGAAACACAACTCTGCTTTTTAGAAAAGAGCACTCTTCTACTCTACTGTGTTTCCTATAGGGCCAGAAGAGTGAGCTTGCTCAGAACAAAAGAACTGTGCTTCCTACACACACGGGCCATATCTAGTTCAACTCCCCTTAGGAAACTGACAAGAACAGTAGCTTCTCTTCAGTCCAATACACTGTACTTGCTTTGAACAGACGCCAGTGCTATTTGCTCTGTGTATGGCAATGGGAGTGCAATAGTGACTCTTCTTACCAGAAAAAAACTCTTGCTCATAGGACCAGAAACTGCATGTGATACAACTCCATTTAGGACTGGGAAACAAACTCTAGCTCGCCTTAGAAGAAACACACTCTGCTTTTGAGAAAAGAGCACTCTTCTACTCTACTGTGTTTCCTGTAGGGCCAGAACAGTGAGCTTGCTCAGAACAAAAGAACTGTGCTTCCTACACACACAGGCCATATCTAGTTCAACTCCCCTTAGGAAACTGACAAGAACAGTAGCTTCTCTTCAGTCCAATACACTGTACTTGCTGGGGACAGACGCGAGTGCTATTTGCACTGTGTATGGCAATGGGAGCGCAATAGTGACTCTTATTACCAGAAAACAACTCTTGCTGGTAAGACCAGAAACTGCATGTGATTCAACTCCATTTAGGACTGGAAAACAAACGCTAGCTCGCCTTACAAGAAACACACTCTGCTTTTGAGAAAAGAGCACAATTCTACTCTACTGTGTTTCCTATAGGGCCAGAACAGTGAGCTTGCTCAGAACAAAAGAACTGTGCTTCCTACACACACGGGCCATATCTAGTTCAACTCCGCTTAGGAAACTGACAAGAACAGTAGCTTCTCTTCAGTCCAATACACTGTACTTGCTGGGAACAGACACGAGTGCTATTTGCACTGTGTATGGCAATGGGAACGAAATAGTGACTCCTCTTACCAGAAAACAACTCTGGTTTGTAGGACTAGAAACTGCATGTGTTTCAACTCCATTTAGGACTGCGTAACAAACTCTAGCTAGCCTTACAAGAAACACACTCTGCTTTTGAGAAAAGAGCACTCTTCTACTCTACTGTGTTTCCTAAAGGGCCAGAACAGTGAGCTTGCTCAGAACAAAAGAACTGTGCTTCCGACACACACGGGCCATATCTAGTTCAACTCCCCTTAGGAAACTGACAAGAACAGTAGCTTCTCTTCAGTCCAATACACTTTACTTGCTGGGAACAGACGCGAGTGCTATTTGCACTGTGTATGGCAATGGGAGCACAATAGTGACTCTTCTTACCAGAAAACTACTCTTGCTCTTAGGACCAGAAACTGCATGTGATTCAACTCCATTTAGGACTGGGAAACAAACACTAGCTCGCCTTACAAGAAACACACTCTGCTTTTGAGAAAAGAGCACTCTTCTACTCTACTGTGTTTCCTATAGGGCCAGAACAGTGAGCTTGCTCAGAACAAAAGAACTGTGCTTCCGACACACAGGGGCCATATCTAGTTCAACTCCCCTTAGGAAACTGACAAGATCAGTAGCTTCTCTTCAGTCCAATACACTTTACTTGCTGGGAACAGACGCGAGTGCTATTTGCCCTGTGTATGGCAATGGGAGCGCAATAGTGACTCTTCTTACCAGAAAACAACTCTTGCTCTTAGGACCAGAAACTGCATGTGATTCAACTCCATTTAGGACTGGGAAACAAACTCTAGCTCGCCTTACAAAAAACACACTCTGCTTTTGAGAAAAGAGCACTCTTCTACTCTACTGTGTTTCCTATAGGGCCAAAACAGTGAGCTTGCTCAGAACAAACGAACTGTGCTTCCTACACACACGGGCCATATCTAGTACAACTCCCCTTAGGAAACTGACAAGAACAGTAGCTTCCCTTCAGTCCAATACACTGTACTTGCTGGGAAGAGACGCGAGTGCTATTTGCACTGTGTATGGCAATGGGAGCGAAATAGTGACTCCTCTTACCAGAAAACAACTCTGGTTTGTAGGACTAGAAACTGCATGTGTTTCAACTCCATTTAGGACTGCGTAACAAACTCTAGCTAGCCTTACAAGAAACATACTCTGCTTTTGAGAAAAGAGCACTCTAATACTCTACTGTGTTTCCTAAAGGGCCAGAACAGTGAGCTTGCTCAGAACAAAAGAACTGTGCTTCCGACACACACGGGCCATATCTAGTTCAACTCCCCTTAGGAAACTGACAAGAACAGTAGCTTCTCTTCAGTCCAATACACTTTACTTGCTGGGAACAGACGCGAGTGCTATTTGCACTGTGTATGGCAATGGGAGCACAATATTGACTCTTCTTACCAGAAAACTACTCTTGCTCTTAGGACCAGAAACTGCATGTGATTCAACTCCATTTAGGACTGGGAAACAAACACTAGCTCGCCTTACAAGAAACACACTCTGCTTTTGAGAAAAGAGCACTCTTCTACTCTACTGTGTTTCCTATAGGGCCAGAACAGTGAGCTTGCTCAGAACAAAAGAACTGTGCTTCCAACACACAGGGGCCATATCTAGTTCAACTCCCCTTAGGAAACTGACAAGATCAGTAGCTTCTCTTCAGTCCAATACACTATACTTGCTGGGAACAGACGCGAGTGCTATTTGCACTGTGTATGGCAATGGGAGCGCAATAGTGACTGTTCTTACCAGAAAACAACTCTTGCTCTTAGTACCAGAAACTGCATGTTATTCAACTCCATTTAGGACTGGGAAACAAACTCTAGCTCGCCTTACAAGAAACACACTCTGCTTTTGAGAAAAGAGCACTCTTCTACTCTACTGTGTTTCCTATAGGGCCAAAACAGTGAGCTTGCTCAGAACAAACGAACTGTGCTTCCTACACACACGGGCCATATCTAGTACAACTCCCCTTAGGAAACTGACAAGAACAGTAGCTTCCCTTCAGTCCAATACACTGTACTTGCTGGGAACAGACGCTAGTGCTATTTACACTGTGTATGGCAATGGGAGCGCAATGGTGACTCTTGTTACCAGAAAACAACTCTTGCTCGTACGACCAGAAACTGCATGTGATTCAACTCCATTTAGGACTGTAAACAAACTCTAGCTCGCCTTACAGGAAACACACTCTGCTTTTGAGAAAAGAGCACTCTTCTACACTACTGTGTTTCCTCTAGGGCCAGAACTGTGAGCTTGCTCAGAACAAAAGAACTGTGCTTCCTACACACATGGGCCATATCTAGTTCAACTCCCCTTAGGAAACTGACAAGAACAGTAGCTTCTCTTCAGTCCAACACACTGTACTTGCTGGGAACAGACGCCAGTGCTATTTGCACTGTGTATGGCAATGGGAGCGCAATAGTGACTTTCCTTACCAGAAAACAACTCTTGCTTGTAGGACCAGAAACTGCATTTGATTCAACTCCGTTTAGGACTGGTAAACAAATGCTAGCTCGCCTTACATAAAACACACTCTGCTTTTGAGAAAAGAGCACTCTTTTACTCTACTGTGTTTCCTATGGGGTCCGAACAGTGAGCTTGCTCAGAACAAAAGATCTGATCTTCCTACACACACGGGCCATATCTAGTTCAACTCTGCATAGCAAACTGACAAGAACAGTAGATCCTCTTCAGTCCAATTCACTGTACTTGCTGGGAACAGATGCAAGTGCTATTTGCACTGTGTAAGGCAATGGGAGTGCATTAGTGACTCTTATTACCAGAAAAAAACTCTTGCTCGTAGGACCAAAAACTGCATGTGTCTCAAATCCATTTAGGACTGGGAAACAAACGCTAGCTTGCCTTAAAAGAAAAACACTCTGCTTTTGAGAAAAGAGCACTCTTCTACTCTACTGTGTTTCCTCTAGGGCCAGAACAGTGAGCTTGATCAGAACAAAAGAACTGTGCTTCCTTCACACGGGCCATATCTAGTTCAACTCTGCTTAGGAAACTGACAAGAACAGTAGATCCTCTTCAGTCCAATACACTGTATTTGCTGGGAAATGATGCAAGTGCTATTTGTACTGTATATGGCAATGGGAGTGCATTAGTGACTCTTATTACCAGAAAAAAACTGTTGCTAGTAGGACCAAAAACTGCATGTGTCTCAACTCCATTTAGGACTGGGAAACAAACGCTAGCTCGCGTTACAAGAAAAACACTCTGCTTCTGAGAAAAGAGCACTCATCTACTCTACTGTGTTTCCTATAGGGCCAGAAGAGTGAGCTTGCTCAGAACAAAAGAACTGTGCTTCCTACACACACGGGCCATATCTAGTTCAACTCCGCTTAGGAAACTGACAAGAACAGTAGCTTCTCTTCATTCCAATACACTGTACTTGCTGGGAACAGACGAGAGTGCTATTAGCACTGTGTATGGCAATGGGAGCGCAGTAGTGACTCCTCTTACCAGAAAACAACTCTGGTTCGTAGGACCAGAAACTGCATGTGATTCAACTCCATTTAGGACTGGGAAACAAACTCTAGCTCGCCTTACAAGAAACACACTCTGCTTTTGAGAAAAGAGCACTCTTCTACTCTACTGTGTTTCCTATAGGGCCAGAAGAGTGAGCTTGCTCAGAACAAAAAAACTGTGCTTCCGACACACACGGGCCATATCTAGTTCAACTCCCCTTAGGAAACTGACAAGAACAGTAGCTTCTCTTCAGTTTAATACACTGTACTTACTGGGAACAGACGCGAGTGCTTTTTGCACTGTGTATGGCAAGGGGAGCACATAGTGACTCTCTTACCAGAAAACAACTCTTGCTCGTAGGACCAGAAACTGCATGTGATTCAACTCCATTTAGGACTGGGAAACAACACTAGCTCACCTTACATGAAACACACTCTTCTTTTGAGAAAAGAGCACTCTTCTACTGTACTGTGTTTCCTACAAGGCCAGAACAGTGAGCTTGCTCAGAACAAAAGAACTGTGCTTCCTACACACACGGGTCATATCTAGTTCAACTCCGCTTACGAAACTGACAAGAACAGTAGCTTCTCTTCAGTCCAATACACTGTACTTGCTGGGAACAGACGCCAGTGCTATTTGCTCTGTGTATGGCAATGGGAGCACAATGGTGACTCTTCTTACCAGAAAACAACTCTTGCTCGTAGGACCAGAAACTGCATGTGATTCAACTCCATTTAGGACTGGGAAACAAACTCTAGCTCGCCTTACAGGAAACACACTCTGCTTTTGAGAAAAGAGCACTCTTCTACTCTACTGTGTTTCCTATGGGGTCCGAACAGTGAGCTTGCTCAGAACAAAAGATCTGATCTTCCTACACCCGGGCCATATCTAGTTCAACTCTGCATAGCAAACTGACAAGAACAGTAGATCCTCTTCAGTCCAATTCACTGTACTTGCTGGGAACAGATGCAAGTGCTATTTGCACTGTGTATGGCAATGGGAGTGCATTAGTGACTCTTATTACCAGAAAAAAACTCTTGCTCGTAAGACCAAAAACTGCATGTGTCTCAAATCCATTTAGGACTGGGAAACAAACGCTAGCTCGCCTTACAAGAAAAACACTCTGCTTTTGAGAAAAGAGCACTCTTCTACTCTACTGTGTTTCCTCTAGGGCCAGAACAGTGAGCTTGATCAGAACCAAAGAACTGTGCTTCCTTCACACGGGCCATATCTAGTTCAACTCTCCTTAGGAAACTGACAAGAACAGTAGCTCCTCTTCAGTCCAATACACTGTACTTGCTGGGAACAGACGCGAGTGCTATTTGCACTGTGTATGTCAATGGGAGCGCAATAGTAACTCCTCTTACCAGAAAACAACTCTGGTTCGTAGGACTAGAAACTGCATGTGATTCAACTCCATTTAGGACTGCGAAACAACCTCTAGCTAGCCTTACAAGAAACACACTCTGCTTTTGAGAAAAGAGCACTCTTCTACTCTACTGTGTTTCCTATAGGGCCAGAACAGTGAGATTGCTCAGAACAACAGAACTGTGCTTCCTACACACACGGGCCATATCTAGTTCAACTCTGCTTATGAAACTGACAAGAACAGTAGCTTCTCTTCATTCCAATCCACTGTACTTGCTGGGAACAGACACGAGTGCTATTTGTACTGTGTATGGCAATGGGAGCACAATAGTGACTCCTCTTACCAGAAAACAACTCTGGTTCGTAGGACTAGAAACTGCATGTGATTCAACTCCATTTAGGACTGGGAAAAAAACTCTAGCTAGCCTTACAAAAAACACACTCTGCTTTTGAGAAAAGAGCACTCTTCTTCTCTACTGTGTTTCCTATAGGGCCAGAACAGTGAGCTTGCTCAGAACAAAAGAACTGTGCTTCCGACACACACGGGCCATATCTAGTTCAACTCCCCTTAGGAAACTGACAAGAACAGTAGCTTCTATTCAGTCCAATACACTGTACTTGCTGGGAAGAGACAACAGTGCTATTTGCACTGTGTATGGCAATTGGAGCGCAATAGTGACTCTTCTTACCAGAAAACAACTCTTGCTCATAGGACCAAAAACTGCATGTGACTCAAATCCGTTTAGGACTGGGAAACAAACGCGAGCTCGCCTTACAAGAAACACACTCTGCTTTAGAGAAAAGAGCACTCTTCTACTCTACTGTGTTTCCTATAGGGCCAGAAGAGTGAGCTTGCTCAGAACATAAGAACTTTGCTTCCTACACACACGGACCATATCTAGTTCAACTCTCCTTAGGTAACTGACAAGAACAGTAGCTCCTCTTCAGTCCGATACACTGTACGAGCTGGGAACAGACGCGTGTGCTATTTGCCCTGTGTATGGCAATGGGAGCGCAATAGTGACTTTCGTTACCAGAAAACAACTCTTGTTCGTAGGACCAGAAACTGCATTTGATTCAACTCCATTTAGGACTGCGAAACAAACGCGAGCTCGACTTACAAGAAACACACTCTGCTTTAGAGAAAAGAGCACTCTTCTACACTACTGTGTTTCCTATAGGGCCAGAACAGTGAGCTTGATCAGAACAAAAGAACTGTGCTTCCTTCACACGGGCCATATCTAGTTCAACTTTGCTTAGGAAACTGACAAGAACAGTAGATCCTCTTCAGTCCAATGCACTGTATTTGCTGGGAAAAGATGCAAGTGCTATTTGCACTGTATATGGCAATGGGAGTGCATTAATGACTCTTATTACCAGAAAAAAACTCTTCCTCATAGGACCAAAAACTGCATGTGCCTCAACTCCATTTCGGAGTGGGAAACAAACGCTAGCTCGCGTTACAAGAAAAACACTCTGCTTTTGAGAAAAGAGCACTCTTCTACTCTACTGTGTTTCCTAGAGGGCCAGAACAGTGAGATTGCTCAGAATAAAAGAACTGTGCTTCCGACACACACAGGCCATGTCTAGTTCAACTCCCCTTAGGAAACTGACAAGAACAGTAGCTTCTCTTCAGTCCAATACACTGTACTTGCTGGGAACAGACGCGAGTGCTATTTGCACTGTGTATGGCAATGGGAGCGCAATAGTGGCTCCTCTTACCAGAAAACAACTCTGGTTCGTAGGACCAGAAACTGCATGTGATTCAACTCCATTTAGGACTGGGAAACAAGTCTAGTTTGCCTTACAAGAAACACACTCTGCTTTTGAGAAAAGAGCACTCTTCTACTCTACAGTGTTTCCTATAGGGCCAGAACAGTGAGCTTGCTCAGAACAAAAGAACTGTGCTTCCTTCACACGGGCTATATCTAGTTCAACTCTGCTTAGGAAACTGACAAGAACAGTAGCTCCTCTTCAGTCCCATACACTGTACTTGCTGGGAACGGACCGAGTGCTATTTGCACTATGTATGGCAATGGGAGCGCAATAGTGACTTTCCTTACCAGAAAACAACTCTTGCTCATAGGACCAGAAACTGCATGTGACTCAACTCCATTTAGGACTGGAATAAAAAACGCTAGCTTGCCTTACAAGAAACACACTCTGCTTTTGAGAAAAGAGCACTCTTCTACTCTACTGTGTTTCCAATGAGGTCCAAACAGTGAGCTTGCTCAGAACAAAAGAACTGTGATTCCTACATGCACGGACCATATCTATTTCAACTCTGCTGAGGAAACTGACAAGAACAGTAGTTCCTATTCAGTCCAATACACTGTACTTGAAGGGAACAGACGCGAGTGCTATTTGCATTGTGTATGGCATTTGGAGCGCAATAGTGACTCTTCTTACCAGAAAACAACTCTTGCTCGTAGGACCAAAAACTGCATGTGACTTAACGCCATTTAGGACTGGGAAACAAACTCGAGCTCACCTTACAAGAAAAACACTCTGCTTTAGAGAAAAGAGCACTCTTCTACTCTACTGTGTTTCCTATGGGGTCCAAAATGTGAGCTGGCTCAGTACAAAAGAACTGTTCTTCCTACACACACGGGCCATATCTTGTTCAACTCTGCTTGGGAAACTGACAAGAACAGTAGCTCCTCTTCAGTCCAATACACTGTACTTGCTGGGAACAGACGCGAGTGATATTTGCACTGTGTATGGCATTTGGAGCACAATAGTGACTCTTCTTACCAGAAAACAACTCTTGCTCGTAGGACCAGAAACTGCATGTGATTCAACTCCATTTAGGACTGTGAAACAAACGCTAGCTCGCCTTACAAGAAACACACTCTGCTTTTGAGAAAAGAGCACTTTTCTACTCTACTGTGTTTCCTATAGGGCCAGAACAGTGAGCTTGTTGAGAACAAAAGAACTGTGCTTCCTACACACACAGACCATATCTAGTTCAACTCTGCTTAGGAAACTGACAAGAACAGTAGCTCCTATTCAGTCCAATACACTGTACTTGCTGGGAACAGACGCGAGTGCTATTTGCACTGTGTATGGCAATTGGAGCGCAATAGTGACTCTTCTTACCAGAAAACAACTCTTGATCGTAGGACCAAAAACTGCATGTGACTCAACTCCGTTTAGGACTGGGAAACAAACGCGAGCTCGCCTTACAAGAAACACACTCTGCTTTAGAGAAAAGAGCACTCTTCTACTCTACTGTGTTTCCTATAGGGCCAGAACCGTGAGCTTGCTCAGAACATAAGAACTGTGCTTCCTACACACACGGACCATATCTAGTTCAACTCTGCTTAGGAAACTGACAAGAACAGTAGCTCCTCTTCAGTCCGATACACTGTACTAGCTGGGAACACACGCGAGTGCTATTTGCACTGTGTATGGCAATGGGAGCGCAATAGTGACTTTCCTTACCAGAAAACAACTCTTGCTCGTAGGACTCGAAACTGCATTTGATTCAACTCCATTTAGGACTGGGAAACAAATGCTAGCTCGCCTTACATGAAACACACTCTGCTTTTGAGAAAAGAGCACTCTCCTACTCTACTGTGTTTCCTATGGGGTCCGAACAGTGAGCTTGCTCAGAACAAAAGATCTGATCTTCCTACACACACGGGCCATATCTAGTTCAACTCTGCATAGGAAACTGACAAGAACAGTAGATCCTCTTCAATCCAATTCACTGTACTTGCTGGGAAACGATGCAAGTGCTATTTGCACTGTGTATAGCAATGGGAGTGCATTAGTGACTCTTATTACCAGAAAAAAACTCTTGCTCGTAGGACCAAAAACTGCATGTGTCTCAACTCCATTTAGGACTGGGAAACAAACGCTAGCTCGCCTTACAAGAAAAACACTCTGCTTTTGAGAAAAGAGGACTCTTCTGCTCTACTGTGTTTCCTCTAGGGCCAGAACAGTGAGCTTGATCAGAACAAAAGAACTGTGCTTCCTTCACACGGGCCATATCTAGTTCAACTCTGCTTAGGAAACTTACAAGAACAGTAGCTCCTCTTCAGTCCGATACACTGTACTTGCTGGGAACGGACCGAGTGCTTTTTGCACTATGTATGGCAATGGGAGCGCAATAGTGACTTTCCTTACCAGAAAACAACTCTTGCTCGTAGGACTAAAAACTGCATGTGATTCAACTCCATTTAGGACTGGGAAACAAATGCTAGCTCGCCTTACATGAAACACACTCTGCTTTTGAGAAAAGAGCACTCTTCTACTCTACTGTGTTTCCTATGGTGTCCAAACAGTGAGTTTGCTCAGAACAAAAGAACTGTGCTTCCTACACACACTGACCATATCTAGTTCAACTCTGCTTAGGAAACTGACAAGTACAGTAGCTCCTATTCAGTCTAATACACTGTACTTTCTGGGAACAGACACGAGTGCTATTTGTAATGTGTATGGCATTTGGAGCGCAATAGTGACACTTCTTACCAGAAAACAATTCTTGCTCGTAGGAACAAAACTGCATGTGACTCAACTCCATTTATGACTGGGAAACAAACGCGAGCTAGCCTTACAAGAAACACACTCTGCTTTAGAGAAAAGAGCACTCTTCTACACTACTGTGTTTCCTATAGGGCCAGAACCGTGAGCTTGCTCAGAACAAGAGAACTGTGCTTCCTACACACACGGGCCATATCTCGTTCAACTCTGCTTAGGAAATTGACAAGAACAGTAGCTCCTCTTCATTCCGATACACTGTACTTGCTGGGAACAGACGCGAGTGCTATTTGCACTGTGTATGGCAATGGGAGAGCAATAGTGACTTTCCTTACCAGAAAACAACTCTGCTCGTAGGACCTGAAACTGCATTTGATTCAACTCCATTTAGGACTGGGAAACAAATGCTAGCTCGCCTTACATGAAACACACTCTGCTTTTGAGAAAAGAGCACTCTTCTACTCTACTGTGTTTCCTATGGGGTCCGAACCGTGAGCTTGCTCAGAACAAAAGATCTGATCTTCCTACACACACGGGCCATATCTAGTTCAACTCTGCTTAGGAAACTGACAAGAACAGTAGCTCCTCTTCAGTCCAATACACTGTACTTGCTGGGAACAGACGCGATTGCTATTTGCACTGTGTATGTCAATGGGAACGCAACAGTGACTTTCCTTACCAGAAAACAACTCTTGCTCGTAGGACCAGAAACTGCATGTGATTCAACTCCATTTAGGACTGGGAAACAAACCCTAGCTCGCCTTACATGAAACACACTCTGCTTTTGAGAAAACAGCACTCTTCTACTCTACTGTGTTTCCTATAGGGCCAGAACAGTGAGCTTGCTCAGAACAAAAGAACTGTGCTTCCTACACACACGGGCCATATCTAGTTCAACTCTGCTTAGGAAACTGACAACAACAGTAGCTCCTCTTCAGTCTGATACACTGTACTTGCTGGGAACGGACCGAGTGCTATTTGCAGTATGTATGGAAATGGGAGCGCAATAGTGACTTTCCTTACCAGAAAACAACTCTTGCTCGTAGTACCAGAAACTGCATGTGATTTAACTCCATTTAGGACTGGGAAACAAATGCTAGCTTGCATTACAAGAAACACACTCTGTTTTTGAGAAAAGAGCACTCTTCTACTTTACTGTGTTTCCTATGGATTCCGAACAGTGAGCTTGCTCAGAACAAAGAACTGTGCTTCCTTCACACACGTGCCATATCTAGTTCAACTCTGCTTAGGAAACTGACAAGAACAGTAGTTCCTCTTCAGTCCAATTTACTGTAATTGCTGGGAAGAGACGCCAGTGCTATTTGCACTGTGTATGGCATTTGGAGCACAATAGTGACTCTTTTTACCAGAAAACAACTCTTGCTCGTAGGACCAAAAATGCATGTGATTCAACTCCATTTAGGACTGGGAAACAAACGCTAGTTCGCCTTACAAGAAATACACTCTGCTTTTGAGAAAAGAGCACTCTTCTACTCTACTGTGTTTCCTATAGGGCCAGAACAGTGAGCTGGCTCAGAACAAAAGAACTGGGCTTCCTACACACACCGGCCATATCTAGTTCAACTCTGCTTGGGAAACTGACAAGAACAGTAGATCCTCTTCAGTCCAATACACTGTACATGCTGGGAACAGACGCCAGTGCTATTTGCCCTGTGTATGAAAATGGGAGCGCAATAGTGACTCTTCTTACCAGGAAAAAACTCTTGCTCGTAGGACCAGAAACTGCATGGGATTCAATTCCATTTAGGACTGGGAAACAAATGTTAGCTCGCCTTACAAGAAACACACTCTGCTTTTGAGAAAAGAGCACTCCTACTCTACTGTGTTTCCTATGGGGTTCAAACAATGAGCTTGCTCAGAACAAAAAAACTGTGCTTCCTACACACACCGCCATACCTAGTTCAATTCTGCTTAGGATCCTGACAAGAACAGTAGATCCTCTTCAGTCCAATACACTGTACTTGCTGGGAACAGACAACAGTGCTATTTGTCCTGTGTATGGCAATGGGAGCTCAATAGTGACTCTTCTTACCAGAAAACAACTCTTGCTCGTAGGACCAGAAACTGCATGTGATTCAACTCCATTTAGGACTGGGAAACAAACGCTAGCTCGCCTTACAAGAAACACAGTCTGCTTTTGAGAAAAGAGCACTCTTCTATTCTACTGTGTTTCCTATGGGGTCCAAACAGTGAGCTTGCTCAGAACAAAACAACTATGCTTCCTAAACACACGGACCATATCTAGTTCAACTCTGCTTAGGATACTGACAAGAACAGTACCTCCTCTTCAGTCCAATACACTGTACTTGCTGGGAACAGACGCGAGTGCTATTTGCACTGTGTATGGCAATGGGAGCGCAATAGTAACTTTCCTTAACAGAAAACAACTCTTGCTCGTAGGACCGGAAAATGCATGTGATTCAATTCCATTTAGGACTAGGAAACAAACGCTAGCTCGCCTTACAGGAAACACACTCTGCTTTTGAGAAAAGAACACTCTTCTACTCTACTGTGTTTCCTATGGGGTCCGAACAGTAGCTTGCTTAGAAAAAAAAAATTGTGCTTCCTACACACACCGCCATGCCTAGTTCAATTCTGCTTAGGAACGTGACAAGAACAGTAGATACTCTTCAGTCCAATACACTGTACTTGCTGGGAACAGACAACAGTGCTATTTGTCCTGTGTATGGCAATCGCAGCACAATAGTGACTCTTCTTACCAGAAAACAAATCTTGCTCGTAGGACCAGAAACGGCATGTGATTCAACTCCGTTTAGGACTGGGAAACAAATGCTAGCTCGCCTTACAAGAAACACACTCTGCTTATGAGAAAAGAGCACTCTTCTACTCTACTGTGTTTCCTATGGGGTCCAAACAGTGAGCTTGCTCAGAACAAAAAAACTGTGATTCCTACACACACGGCCATATCAAGTTCAATTCTGCTTAGGAAACTGACAAGAACAGTAAATCCTCTTCAGTCCCATATACTGTACTTGCTGGGAACAGACGCGAGTGCTATTTGCACTGAGTATGTCATTTAAAGCACAATAGTGACTCTTCTTACCAGAAAACAACTCTTACTCGTAGGACCAAAAACTGCATGTGACTCAACTCAATTTAGGAGTGGGAAACAAACGCGAGCTCGCCTTCCAAGAAACACACTCTGCTTTAGAGAAAAGAGCTCTCTTCTACTCTACTGTGTTTCCTATAGGGCCAGAACAGTGAGCTTGCTCAGAACAAAAGAACTGTGCTTCCTACACACACGGGCCATATCTAGTTCAACTCTGCTTAGGAAACTGACAAGAACAGTAGCTCCTCTTCAGTCCCATACACTGTACTTCCTGGGAACAGACGCGAGTGCTATTTGCACTGTGTATGGCAATTGGAGCACAATAGTGACTCTTCTTACAAGAAAACAACTCTTGCTCGTAGGACCAAAAACTGCATGTGACTCAACTCCATTTAGGACTGGGAAACAAATGCTAGCTCGCCTTACAAGAAACACACTCTGCTTTAGAGAAAAAAGCACTCTTCTACTCTACTGTGTTTCCTATGGGGTCCAAACAGTGAGCTTGCTCAGAACAAAAGAACTGTGCTTCCTTCACACACGGCCATATCTAGTTCAATTCTGCTTAGGAACCTGACAAGAACAGCAGATACTCTTCAGTCCAATACACTGTACTTGCTGGGAAAAGACAACAGTGCTATTTGTCCTGTGTATGGCAATGGCAGCACAACAGTGACTCTTCTTACCAGAAAACAACTCTTGCCTGTAGGACCAGAAACTACATGTGATTCAACTCCATTTATGACTAGGAAACAAACGCTAGCTCGCCTTACAAGAAACACACTCTGCTTTAGAGAAAAAAGCACTCTTCTACTCTACTGTGTTTCCTATAGGGCCAGAGTAGTGAGCTTGCTCAGAACAAAAGAACTGTGCTTCCTACACACACGGGCCATATCTAGTTGAACTCTGCTTAGGAAACTGACAAGAACAGTAGCTCCTCTTCAGTCCAATACACTGTACTTCCTGGGAAGAGAGGCGAGTGCTATTTGCACTGTGTATGGCAATTGGAGCGCAATAGTGACTCTTCTTACCAGAAAACAACTCTTGCTCGTAGGACCAAAAACTGCATGTGACTCAACTCCATTTAAGACTGGGAAAAAAACGCGAGCTCGCCTTACAAGAAATACACTCTGCTTTTGAGAAAAGAGCACTCTTCTACTCTACTGTGTTTCCTCAAGGGCCAGAACAGTGAGCTTGCTCAGAACAAAAATACTGTGCTTCCTACACACACGGGCCATATCTAGTTCAATTCTGCTTAGGAACCTGACAAGAACAGCAGATCCTCTTCAGTCCAATACACTGTACTTGCTGGGAAAAGACAACAGTGCTATTTGTTCTGTGTATGGCAATGGCAGCACAATAGTGACTCTTCTTACCAGAAAACAACTCTTGCTTGTAGGACCAGAAACTACATGTGATTCAACTCCATTTAGGACTGGGAAACAAACACTAGCTCGCCTTACAAGAAACACACTCTGCTTTTGAGAAAAGAGCACTCTTCTACTCTACTGTGTTTCCTATGATTTCCGAACATTGAGCTTGCTCAGAACAAAACAACTGTGCTTCCTACACACACGGACCATATCTAGTCCAACTCTGCTTAGTAAACTGACAAGAACAGTAGCTCCTCTTCAGTCCAATACACTGTACTTGCTGGGAACAGACGCGAGTGCTATTTGCACTGTGTATGGCATTTGGAGCGCAATACTGACTCTTCTTACCAGAAAACAACTCTTGCTTGTAGGACCAGAAACTGCATGTGATTCAACTCCATTTAGGACTGGGAAACAAACGCTATCTCGCCTTAGAAGAAACACACTCTGCTTTTGAGAAAAGAGCACTCTTCTACTCTACGGAGTTTCCTATGGGGTCCCAACAGTGAGCTTGCTCAGAACAAAAGAATTGTGCTTCCTACACACGGGATCTATCCAGTTCAATTCTGCTTTTGAAAGTGAGAAGAACAGTAGCTCCTAATCAGTCCAATACACTGTACTTGCTGGGAACAGACGCGAGTGCTATTTGCACTGTGTATGGCTGGGAGCGCAATAGTAAGTTTCTTTACCAGAAAACAACTCTTGCTCATAGGACCGGAAACTGCATGTGATTGAACTCCATTTAGGTCTACGAAACAAACGCTAGCTAGCCTTACAAGAACCACACTCTGCTTTTGAGAAAAGAGCGCTGTTCTTGTCTACTGTGTTTCCTATATGTCCAGAACAGTGAGCATGCTCAGAAAAAAAGATCTGTGCTTCCTACACACACGGCCATATCTAGTTCAATTCTGCTTAGGAAACTTACAAGAACAGTAGCTCCTCTTCAGTCCAATACACTGTACTTGCTGGGAACAGACGCGAGTGCTATTTGCACTGCGCATGGCAATGGAAGCACAATAGTGTCTCTTCTTACCAGAAAACAATTCTTGCTTGTAGGACCAGAAACTGCATGGGATTCAACTCCATTTCTGACTGGGAAACAAACACTAGCTCGCATTACAAGAAACACACTCTGCTTTTGAGAAAAGAGCACTCTTCTACTCTACTGTATTTCCTATGGTGTCTGAAAAGTGAGCTTGCTCAGAACAAAAGAAGTGTGCTTCCTGCACAGACGGGCCATATCTAGTTAAACTCTGCTTAGGAAACTGACAAGAACAGTAGCTCCTCTTCAGTCCAATACACAGTACTGGCTGGGAACAGACGCGAGTGCTATTTGCACTGTGTATGGCAATGGGTGCTCAATAGTGACTTTCCTTAACAGAAAACAACTCTTGCTCATAGGACCGAAAACTGCATGTGATTCAACTCCATTTAGAACTGGGAAATAAACACTAGCTCGCCTTACAAGAAAGAGACTCTGTTTTTGAGAAAAGAGCACTCTTCTACTCTACTGAGTTTCCTATGGGGTCCCAAAAGTGAGCTTGCTCAGAACAAAAGAACTGTGCTTCCTACACACATGGGCCATATCTCGTTCAACTCTGCTTAGGAAACTGACAAGAACAGTAGCTCCTCTTCAGTCCAATACACTGTACTGGCTGGGAACAGACGCGAGTGCTATTTGTACTGTGTATGGCAATGGGAGCGCAATAGTGACTCTTCTTACCAGAAAACAACTCTTGCTCGTAGGACCAAAAACTGCATGTGACTCAACTCCGTTTAGAACTGGAAAACAAACGCTTACTCGCCTTACAAGAAACACACTCTGCATTTTGAGAAAAGAGCACTCTTCTACACTACTGTGTTTCTTATAGGGCCAGAACAGTGAGCTTGCTCAGAACAAAAGAACTGTGCTTCCTACACACACGGGCCATATCTATTTCAACTCTGCTTAGGAAACTGACAAGAACAGTAGCTCCTCTTCAGTCCAATACACTGTACTTGCTGGGAACAGAAGCGAGTGCCATTTGCCCTGTGTATGACAATGGGAGCCCAACAGTGACTCTTCTTACCAGAAAACAACTCTTGCTCATAGGACCAAAAACTGCATGTGACTCAACTCCGTTTAGAACTGGGAAACAAACGCTTGCGTGCCTTACAAGAAACACACTCTGCTTTTGAGAAAAGGGCACTCTTTAACTCTTCTGTGTTTCCTACGGGGTCCGAACAGTGAGCTTGCTCAGAACAAAAGAACTGTGCTTCCTACACACACGGGCCATATCTAGTTCAACTCTGCTTAGGAAACTGACAAGAACAGTAGCTCCTCTTCAGTCCAATACACTGTACTGGCTCGGAACAGACGTGAGTGCTATTTGTACTGTGTATGGCAATGGGATCGCAATAATGACTCTTCTTACCAGAAAGCAACTCTTGCTCGTAGGACCAAAAACTGCATGTGACTCAACTCCGTTTAGAACTGGGAAACGAATGCTTACTCGCCTTACAAAAAACACACTCTGCTTTTGAGAAAAGAGCACTCTTCTACTCTATTGTGTTTCTCATAGGGCCAGAACAGTGAGCTTGCTCAGAACAAAAGAACTGTGCTTCCTACACACAAGGGCCATATCTAGTTCAATTTTCCTTAGGAAAATGACAACAACAGTAAATCCGCTTCATTCCAATACACTGTACATTCTGGGAACAGACGCCAGTGCCATTTACCCTGTGTATGACAATGGGAGCACAATAGTGACTCTTCTTACCAGAAAACAACTCTTGTTCGTAGGACAAGAAAGTGCATGTGATTCAACTACATTTAGGACTGGGAAACAAACGCTAGCTTGCCTTACAAGAAACACAATCTGCTTTTGAGAAAAGAGCACTCTTCTACTCTACTGTGTTTCTTATAGGGCCAGAACAGAGAGTTTGCTCAGAACAAAAGAACTGTGCTTCCTACACACACTGCCATATCTAGTTCATTTCTGCTTAGGAAACTGACAAGAACAGTAGATCCTCTTCAGTCCAATACACTGTACATGCTGGGAACAGACGCCAGTGCTATTTGCACTGTGTATGGAAATGGGAGCGCAATATTGACTCTTCTTACCAGAAAACAACTCTTGCTCGTAGGACAAGAAACTGCATGTGATTCAACTCCATTTAGGACTGGGAAACAAACAATAGCTCGCCTTACAAGAAACACACTATGCTTTTGAAAAATGAGCACTCTTCTTCTCTACTGTGTTTCCTATGGTGTCCGAA